>NC_140182.1:87631403-87673903 GCF_963971535.1 Notolepis coatsorum | reverse complement strand
ATATAAGGGCGTGGAAGTAACAGGAGAGAGAGAGAGGCCGTGGTTGTAACACCTATGTGTTCTATGTGTTGCTAAACAATAAGAAACAACTATTTTTATAATTGATTAGTTGGATCTATGTTATGATGCACCTCCATGGCCTATTGTTGAAGCCATTCTATGTATAGCCAAGCCTGTCAACGCTTACTTTGCGCTTGCTTTTTGTTTCATAACTGTCCATTTGCAAATGTTTTGAAAGAGCATTGTACAAGACAAGGAATAATGTTTTGTTTTTTGCATAACATGTGTTCTTTTTATCCGATTAGCCCCGATTAGTTGATTAATCAGCTATCAAAAGTCGTTAGTTGCAGCCCTAGTGTGTGTGTGTGTGTGTGTACGTACTTTTATCACACACACACACACACACACACACACACACACACACACACACACACACACTCAATAAAACGTCATCTGTGTGTTTAGTTTTGGACAACACAGCTTGTTAGATCTTAACACATGACATGTCAAACATGTTGCTTATTGACCTGTCTCAAACCCAGCCCTCTTTTCTTGATCCTCCAATCACAACTGTTGCTATGGAGATGGGCCAATTGCTAGGGCTGCCCCTCCCCCCCTTGGTCAAGTAGTCATTGAATTGGTTGGTTTGGTCTGCAATTACCTTCGCCATGGTTATGTTTTTGCCCTTGTGTGTGTAACTGTTCTTATCAAATCTCAAAAAGTAATGGCCTGATTGCCATGAAATTGCTGTGCACATCCATGACCCCTAGAGAAAGACATCTATTGCTTTTGGTGACCTCATGACCTTTCCTCTAGCACCACTATCAGGCCAGACTGAGAACAAGATGTCTCGAAAAGCAATTTTGTGTGTACATTCATGACCCCAACATGAAGACCTCTAGTCACCTCTAGTATTTGTTTATATCATACTTGATAAGCAAACAACAGGTGATAGTGATCAAATAACAGGTGGTCATCATTAAATGACAACCATTGCCGATGAGCTGTGTTGATGGTATTGCGCCATGTTGGTTGGATATGCATGAGAATATTATGAACGTATAGGCCTCTCCTTTTGGTCAACATGTGTCTGTGTGTCTGGCCCCACGGGCCCATGTGGTTCCCTGGCCGCCTAGAACCACCGATTCACTCTTATCCTCTGCATTATTTAAGAACGTGTGGACAGATTCATAATTTAGTGGGAGTCAGCAGCAGGTCTATGGAATAGCCACATCTTGCACCTCACTTGGCTAGATTTAGATTTGGACCATTATTGTATGCCGTCACAGGATGGCAATATCTGACATTATAACATTGCTATTAGGGATGCTCGATATTGGCTTTTTTACCGATACCGATATACCGATATTGTCCAACTCTTAATTTCCGATACCGATATCAACCGATATCAACCGATACCGATATATGCAGGGTCCCCCCCCCCCCCCCAAAAACGGATTTCAGGTAATTAACATTACATATCTCTTGTTGTGCAATTAACACAACATTATGCATAATTTTGACAATAAATAAAATCAGAATTTGTTCTTACTTGCTTGCCTGGGTAAATAAAGGTTATAGAAATGTAAAATAAAAAAAATATATACTTTTTTGAAAACCGATACCGATATTTTTCCGATATCACATTTGAATGCCAATATCGGCCGATAATATCGGTAGGCCGATAATATCGGACATCCCTAATTGCTATTGAGTATTAATTAGTCTACGTATAATACTAGTAGTGTAAATCCACCTGTCCCCCTTTCTTGATCCTCCAATCACAGCTATCAGGGTTTGAGACAGGTCAATGGTCTGTGTTGCTCAGAGGAAGGCATCATGGATGCCAAAACATCAATAACAAGCTCAGCAAGTGAGTCAGGTCCAGGTGAAGTGGTAACGTATTCATTACTCTACTAAGTCATTAGCCTACACAGCTACACTACAGTATATCCCAGAAGTGACAGTGTTAACAGTGTTGAAGGGATAGAAGGAAGGGTCCGCCACGCAGATCCTGAGTGTGAACGTGATAACTGAAATAGTTTGTATTAAAATGTTCTATTCACAGTCATGACTCCTAGAAGAAGAACCCTATTGATTTTGGTGACCCCATGACCTTTCTTCTCAAATTCCTCAAATGAACTTAGCTCATCCTAACCCTATTCAGATATGCTGAGTGGTAGTTGTATTAGTGTTTCTATAAATTGCAGGGGGTTACAGAGGTTGTTGATGACAGACAAGGCAGTAACAATAATAATAGAAGTAGCAGTGTTGATGTACGGCTTTGATGATATTACTTCATTGAGATTAGTGCATAACATTTGGTGCGCAATAAGCACATTGGTGCCAAACAGAACTGTCACTTAAGAAGGACAGAGACGTCTCTCTTCGTTGGTGCTCTGGAATAACAAATCAGTTTGCCTCCTCCAACTGGCATTACAATATTAACCCTTTCACTAACACACTACAGACGGTTAACTGTCTGTAGTGTGGTAGTGAAATGGTTAACGATAGGTTATGTATATAACCTAGTTATATGAGTACTGGCTGAGCGTCCTGCTCTTCGCCATCGAGATATACCTCATCTCCAGTACCTAGTGTACTCCATCAACGAATAAAAAACAATACACCCAGCACCTGCCAGGCCCCGCCCTAGTGCTACGTACTATATAGCACTAGGCGTGGTCACCACTCGCTCTTCCTCGGAAATAAACGTTTCCCAAGAAAAGTTTCCACAAGGGACCTCAGGGCAAGCTAAGAGCAGGACGCTCAGCCAGTACTCATATAACTAGGTTATATACATAACCTATCGTTATATTAGTCGTACTGGCGAATCGCGTCCTGCTCTTCGATACCAAGAAGATATCGAGATATGGGGACAGAGCAGACGCGAGGACCGACAAATGCACCCCCTGAGGACCCGAAAGCCCACATCAGGGGGGAGGGGAGTCCTGTCACCCCATCCTTCCTAATGAAGAGGGGGCGGCAGTCAACTCCACCCGAGTGCGAACAAGAGGGAACTAGAACCTCTTGAACGCACAGCACAGGCGGAACCACATGTGACACAACACATTGTGGCCCACACCCACACACTCCTGCTACCCTACCAAAGGACGGGAAGCAGGAGAGGTCCCAGACCTCAGAACCGCCTGGGAGACAGAACCCCCGGCCATGTCCATGAGGTAAAACCTTACGAAGGGACCCGGTGAGGACCATGAAGCCGCAGCACAGATGTCCTCCACCGAGGCCCCACCCAGTAGGGCGGCAGAGGCCGCCACCCCACGAGTGGAGTGCGCCCTGACGCCCCCAGGGGGAGCCAGCCCGGCCAACGTGTAGCAAAGGGCAATGCCCTCGCACAACCAATGGGACAGGCGCTGTTTCGACAGTGCCTTACCAGCACGAGAGCCACCGTAACAGACAAAGAGCTGATCGGTAGCCCTGAGGCCCTGACTAACGGCTGAGGTAAATCCCCAAAGCCCGGACCGGACATGACAGGTGAAGGCCCGCCTCCAACTCACTAGCGTGAGGAGGCGGATGAAACGCCTGAACCATAATATCCCTGGAGCGGAAAGAACTCCGGATATTTTTTGGCACGAAGGCTGGATTAGGCCGCAGAGTGGCACCGCTATCGGAACGAATAGACAGACACTCGGGCCGCACCGAGAGAGCACAAAGCTCACCCACGCGTTTAGCGGAGGTGATGGCCAGCAAGAACGCAGTCTTGAACGACAGCTGTTCCAACGGCGCTTGCTCAAGAGGCTCAAAACGGGGCCAAGGACAACCGACCGAGGACCAATTGAAGATCCCAGCTCGGAGCCAAAGAGCGTTTCACCGGCTTAAGGCGTCGAACGCCAAGCAGGAAACGCTTCACAAGAGGGTGGCCTTACACCACTCTTGGAAAATACGCCACCTACCCGCGTAACCCGCGATAGTGGAGGGAGCATGCGCGTTCCGGATGGTACCAACCACAGAAGGATCCATCCTCTCCAGACTCACCCTCTCACCAGCCAAACCATCAGCAGCTGGCCCAGCACAGGGAACTAACACAGAGACCCGTGCGCTTGAGAGAGGGCCCGCGATGACCAAGGAACAGGCCATGACGGGATACCAAGAGCTGGATCAGGACCGGGACCAGCGATAATGCCTTGTGGCGCAAGTCCTACCTTGTGTGAGGTAGCTCGATAGCTACACCTCACACGCCGTCCCTCTGTCTGCTGTCAACAAGACGAGGAGACTACAGACTCGACGCTGAGATGCATCGAAATGCATCCCGCTGCAGAGTCGCAGAACCCATACAAGCGCCGTCAGAACATGCCGCGAAGATTCCAGGGGTAGGCAAATCTTCGGTAAGCACTCAACCTAATTTCTCTAAACTTTTCATGACAACTAGTTGCATAGGGTGCACGCATCCGCTATGATGGAAACGAAAATAGAGGAAGAGCGAGTGGTGACCACGCCTAGTGCTATATAGTACGTAGCACTAGGGCGGGGCCTGGCAGGTGCTGGGTGTATTGTTTTTTATTCGTTGATGGAGTACACTAGGTACTGGAGATGAGGTATATCTCGATGGCGAAGAGCAGTACGCGATTTGCCAGTACGACTAATATAACCTTCTGTAGTGTGGTTGTGAAAGGGTTAACCCTTTGTCGTGTGGCAGTGAAAGGGTTAACCTTCTGTATTGTCACAGTGAAAGGGTTAAAAGACTGGATCACGGACGATCAGAACTGGTGAGTAGCTTGTGAACAGGGATGCTGGCAGTGATCCTGTGCCTGGTGCATTTCTGACAGACAATCTCAAGCCTTGATCTCTATGTGCCTGTCTAGTGTGTGTGTTACTTTGTGTGTGTTAGTAGTTCATTAGTAGTGTGTGTTACTTAATGTATGTTTTTATTTTTAATTTTTTTTTGCTTTTACTTAATGTATGTCTGACTGCCTGTTTGCATGCCTACATGTTGCTGATATTACATTGTCCCTAGTCTTGCCTTGTTCTGTCTCAGCATTTTTTCCTGTATTCTGTATTGTATTCTCCCATACTTTGTATTTTCCCCACTATACCAATAGCAAATTATGTATTTTATAGCCTTAACCACTTTTAACTATGCTGTTATATTCAAATACTGTTGAAAACTAGCTACCTGTGACGATTAGAACGTTTAGATGGCATGGTGGTGTGTAGAACCCAATTGCAGCATAGCCACGAGGCGAGGATAGACAGGAGGCGGAATGCGTTGGTTGCTCTTTCACAATAACGTGCACTTTATTGTGACACACGGAGCATAATACGAAAAGAAACACTTTGAAATAGGGAAAAGAAAAGAGAGACCGTAGTCTCAAAAACGAGATAAGCACAACACTAAAGAGTACTCACGACAGTGAAACAGGAAACAGAAGTAATGACCCAGCAAGGAATGCTGGGCAGACAACACTTAAAGGGGACATGCATTGCTATTCCTAGCACTATTTGGGCAACTTTACACAATTCCTGTGAGTCTATTGAACACATCTGTAAGCTTTTATAAAAAAAAAAATGCATTGTTTTATATTTCTAATCAAGTACTCAAAAGCCAAAATGTTCTCCCTTTGGATTTCAGGCTGTGTTGGCCTGGCTCCGCCCATAAGCACTTTGAGTGACAGTCATCCACACAGTCTGCGACTGGCACAGAGAATGAATGAATGAATGAATGAATGAATTATTTTATTTCGAATGTTTACAAATAAATAAACAAACAAATAAAAAAAAATCGAACATTTTCACAAATAAACAAACGAAAAGGTTTGAAGCCGAAGGCTTATAGAGCAACCTACCCCTAGAGAGAGATAGAGAGAGAGGGAGAGGGAGGGAGGGAGAGAGGGAGAGAGGGAGAGAGGGACATGGAGCATAAAGTTATCTATCCACTGTTTCCCCGCGAAGTCCAGGTTGTGTGTAAATGAGTATGTGCTACTGCTGCTTCCCCGCGAGGTCCAGCCCAGGTTGTGTGTAAATGAGTACAGTATGTGCTACTGCTGCTTCCCCACGAGGTCCAGGTTGTGTGTAAATGAGTATGTGCTACTGCTGCTTCCCCGCGAGGTCCAGGTTGTGTGTAAATGAGTATGTGCTACTGCTGCTTCCCCGCGCGGGGTCCAGCCCAGGTTGTGTGTAAATGAGTATGCGCTACTGCTGCTTCCCCGCGCGAGGTCCAGCTCAGGTTGTGTGTAAATGAGTATGGGCTACTAGGCTTGGGCGGTATTATTTTTTTCATACCGTCATACCTTGCTGACATAATACCCCGGTGTACGGTATATGACGGTATGGCTTTCATTTTCATCAGCGGTGGGGGGGGTGTTACCAAGTAAACAAATCACGGAACGTTAGCCACGTTAGTTAGCCAGCATCAGCCGGGTCCCATTAGCTCTCAGAACGTTAGCCACGTTAGTTAGCCAGCATCAGCCAGGTCCCGACGTTAGCTCTCAGAACGTTAGCCACGTTAGTTAGCTAGCATCAGCCAGGTCCCGTTAGCTCTCAGAACGTTAGCCACGTTAGTTAGCCAGCATCAGCCAGGTCCCGACGTTAGCTCTCAGAATGTTAGCCACGTTAGTTAGCCAGCATCAGCCAGGTCCCGTTAGCTCTCAGAACGTTAGCCATGTTAGTTAGCCAGCATCAGCCAGGTCCCGACGTTAGCTCTCAGAACGTTAGCCACGTTAGTTAGCCAGCATCAGCCAGGTCCCGTTAGCTCTCAGAACGTTAGCCACGTTAGTTAGCCAGCATCAGCCAGGTCCCGACGTTATCTCTCAGAACGTTAGCCACGTTAGTTAGCTAGTTAGCCCGCACCATCCAGGTACTACTATAACATTAGCTCCCAGTCCCAGAACGGTAGCCACGTAACCCTCTGCTGGCACGTGCTGTGCAGTGCACTACAATCAACTCCGTGTCAGTGTAATAGCAGTCTGTGACGTCACAGTATTGAGAATTATACCGGCGGGATCTCGAAATACCCTGGTATACCGTAATACCGTCATACCGCCCAAGCCTATGTGCTACTGCTGCTTCCTCGTGCACAGTTTGTTTCCTTGACAGAAGCTCCTCTCTCTCTCTCCCTCTCTCTCTCTCTCCCTCTCTCTCTCACTCGCTCGTTGTCTGCCTCGCTCTGTTTGAGGAAGTGAAGATAATTCCACTCGCTCTGCTGTTGCTGTCAACCAGACTGATGAGTCAATATGGTAATTAGAGACACAGACCCATTGATACTAACCCCTATTACTATAAAACCATGCTAAACACAGAAAAAAGCCATTTATAATGCATGTCCCCTTTAAATACACAGACTAATTAGAGACATGAGGGTGATTGGTAAATTAGACACAGCTGGGTGGAACAACTAAACAGAAAACATAACAGGGTTAATATACTGAAACATGACAAGACCAAACAGCAGGTGATGACAGACAGAACATTTATAAATACAAGATAATAAAGATGTACACACTGAACTAGGCCACCTGGTGGTTGAAAGACATAGTTCAGGAGTGGGAATTGTCCATGGACAGATGGGAGTTGTGAAGCAGGACCGGGACGGAACGTTACAGCTACCCATCTAACACTGGCATATTTACAGTGTTGGTACTCATTACTGTTGAATAATGTGCACTGTTCCTATTCAAATAAACTTAATAAATAAATCAAATAAATACAGACCTTCATCTGCACCTTTGATTACACTGTTACTTGCTCATATGCTTATATTCAGAGTTAATTATATTGTTGAGTGTGTCTGTAGTGCAATGGCCTTAAATTAAACTTAATAAAAAGGCATGCGTCAAAATAAAGAAACCTATCAATGACAAATAAGTTGTTCCTCAAATCAATAATAGCCTAAATGAAAGTAAAACACAATCTAAAGGTTTTAGGCTAATATTTCCTTCAATATGTGTTGTGAAGCGGTAGAAAACTGTATGCTAGCAGCGTCTTCTCAGTTAAAATACCTGCTCTAAACATTGGCTTCACAGACCAGAATCATTACTCAGGTAGCAACTAAGGGGCATAATTTACATATTTAAATAACTCAAAAACAGGTGCACTCTATTAAATTGCTATAGGCACATATGGTAATTCAACAGTATTCCTTTCTTCAACATGACTCCTAACTGAACATTTGGGCTAAAATAATCACCATGTCTTTTTATGTTTTTATTTAGAGCACTCAATTGTCATGATAGGGCTGCTCGATTATGGCATTTTGATATAATATTTAAAACATGATTATTAAACACTTACTCATTGATTTGAGAACATACTGTATGACAATTGAACGATGACTGAATTTGCTCAACCTTTCTTCGTCGACCAAAGGCTGCCTTTCTGTCATCTTCTACAAGTTACCAAAGATGAAAAATTATTGGAGAAACGTGCCATGGCTCCCTCCTCCCGCTTAACACAAGCTGAAATGAGAGTTTGGGCTTGGTGGGAGGGGCAGAGCGCACTGCTGTGAAGAAAGGGTGCGCTGCATTTATAACACAAGACAAAACGAGAGCAACACGGCATGCAGCACAATAATAGTTTTATCTCTATTATCTCGTTTTCATAATCGTGGGAAGCCAAAATAATTGAAATTGAAACTTGATTAATTGCCCAGCCCTACCATATATGACATACAGTGTGACTAGAAACACATTGGCTCATTCATGCACACATGCACGCTTTTCACAGAGCGCAGGGTGAGAGTCGTTTGGGGTGTCCCTCTCTGTCGTGGGGCTTCAGTGTCGCAGGGATTGGATGTGTTACCAAAGACACTGCAATGAGGGATGATGATGCATTAAAAGCTGCACTGATGGGATGGAAATGGAACACTTCCTGTCTCCTAAGTGGGCGGCACCTTTAGACAGGTACTATCGTTAACACTGAGCAGCATGTAGGACAGGTCTCAAAGAAACCTGTTTTGAGCTGGATCTACAGGTCAGAAAAACACCAATTTAGTGTCAGAATGTCTTACCTTCAACTTGTAAGATCATTTTTGGTCGTCCTCCTCAGAAAGGTTCACCAGCAGAGATTCCAATCATCCCGTCCTCCCAACATCCGGCCGGTTCCGTAGAGCTCTCTCCACTCCTGTGTCCTTCCTCAGTATGTCCACGTATGTTGGCGTGGGACGCCCAGGCCTAACAAAAATAATGGTTGGTTTCAGGTTGCCGACCGACCCTGCCGATTTAGGTGCGACCCAATATATTTTATGAGTTTTTTTTTTTTTTTTTTTTTAGAATAAAGTTTCATAGAAATCTTAGTCAAACATTTAGTATTATGGATATTAAACATGCTGGCAGAGTACATGCATCCATGTTGTTGTGAACATTTTAACCCTTTCACTGCCACACGACAGCCGGTTAACCCTTTCACTGTGACAATACAGAAGGTTAGCCCTTTACTATCACACAACCGACGGCGATGCTCCATCATTAGCATCATTAGCTCCGCGGATGCGGAGCTAATGATGCTAATGATGGAGCATCGCCGTCGGTTGTGTGATAGTAAAGGGCTAGGGTTAATTAAATAAAGAAATTCCCTATCCATAGTCGCCGTGGGAAAGAATAAAAAAAATAAAAATAAAATAAATTCCCTACCTACCCATGGCCAAACTGACAACCAACCTGAAACCAACTATTATTTTTGTTAGGCCTAGCTGTCACTCAGCCTTGGTAGCCCCCCGTACAGATGCTTGTTGGTTACATGCTCGTTCTGGTCGATGTTCAGCACCACACGCAGCATTCTGGTGTAGCATCCGTCCAGAGACTTCTGCAGGCTGGGCTTCAGGGTCCATGATTATATATATATAATATTTACCTCAATTTCTACGGTAAAGCAAAAAACTAAACCTCTACATTTCTCATTGGGGTGAATGGACCCTGTGGCCGCTCCAGTCTCCTATAGGTTGGGGATGGGGGCAGTGAGCCAGCCAATGCAGTGCTGTGTGTAGCTCATATGACATATTACAGGGAGTGAGAAGGACTTGGTTAGTCTTTCTTTGAAAAGGTCTCGACTCTGGTGTACAATTCTGGTTACGAGACAGACTTTCTAATCACCAGGGCATCCTGCCGTCCTGAGTTGCTATAGCAACACCTCGTATATCCCCCTGTAGGCCTGATACGTTTGATTATGGTGATACTCAGCATTGTCATACGGTAGCTCATTAGGCTATGGCAGCACTTTCAATAATGTCATAACACTATGGACCAGCATCAGGTGAGCGATAAAGTGCTATTGATATTCCATATCCTTCAGTGGTCTCATGTCTACTGTGGTATTGTAAACTTGAAAAGAATGAAGCTGGTTAATGTTACCCATTGCATGGTAAACTGCATTGATTTGTGTCTGGGGTTTCACCCGCCCTGCAGCCAGGCTAGCATGAATGAATGAATGAATGAATGAATGAATGAATGAATGAATGAATGAATGAAAACTTTATTTAACAGATTGCAGAATGGGTACAATACAGTACGGCTCAATACACACAATTGTTAAGGGGATGCAGACCAGAGAAAGACGTTTGTCTTGTTTACATCAGGGTCCCCCATTTTCATTTCATATTGACATGTATGACATACACAACATACATGACATTTATGGCATAGGGACATACAGGTATTTAGTACTGATACATTTGTGACATAATCGGTATTCAAATATACAGTACTGTTACCCATAGATCCTGACAGAGTATATACATACGGTGGGGAGGAGACTGTACATTTGGAGGGGGTGGGTGGGTGGGAGAGAAATATACATACGGTGGGGAGGAGACTGTACATTAGGAGGGGGTGGGTGGGTGGGAGAGAAATATACATACGGTGGGGAGGAGACTGTACATTAGGAGGGGGTGGGTGGGTGGGAGAGAAATATACATGCGGCTGGGAGAGAATATATACATACGGTGGGGAGGAGACTGTACATTAGGAGGGGGTGGGTGGGTGGGAGAGAAATATACATGCGGCTGGGAGAGAATATATACATACGGTGGGCGGGGGACTGTCTATTAGGAGGTGGTGGGGGGTTTGGACATTTACGGTGGCCAGTTTTGAATTGCAGCCTCCCGTAGGTGCTCTTTAAGAGCGGTTTTGAATGTGGTTAGGGATTCACATTCCTTTACAGCTTTGGGTAGGGCGTTCCACATTGATGTGGCATAATTGCGAAATGTGTTTAGTCCCTTGTTTGAGCCGAATCTGGGTTTAACATGATTTGTTGAGCTTCCTCTGGTGTTGTGATTGTGGTATCGTGGCATACTAGGGCCACTGTTACTGCTGCTGCTTGCTTGTTGTGCAGCAAGCAGTGGCTTAGGCTAAATCTAAGCTACAGTACTGTCCTTGCTTCCAGATTATTGAAAAGGCTAGTTGAGGTTGACATTGATGGAAAATATTTGTAGCTTTAGTTATGTCTGTAGCGTAGCCTGTACGAGTGCCAATACTTTCTGCTTTAAGCGTTGGATGTGTCTGTAGACTCTGTATACTACTACCCATAATTTATGGTAAGATTCATGTTCAGTAGGCTACTGTCTATTGCTTGTCCTGCCTTCCCTGTGCACTGCATGTGAGGTCCTGTTGCTATTATATTATGGAAGTTCTTGATATGTGTTTACACCATTTTTGACCAAGACAAATTCCAGAACATGTATTTGGCGAATAAACAATTCATGTCATTTCTTATTTAAAATCACCTTTTAAATGTTTGCCCAGTATAGCATGTGATAGGAACTGTGTGCGGTTCTGATTAAAGTCTCTACATTGATTGCCAAGGAGGTAAGTGAAAGGCCTAGACTTGTTGAACCCAACTCCCCTGCTAATGAATTGAATTGATTCTCAGAGGAGAGTGCACAAGATCAGCTTGTAATGAATGGACACCAGTGGTTGTGTTTCTTGTAGTCGTACTGCTTGGATCACCGTTAGGCCTGTGTGTGTGTGTGTGTGTGTGTGTGTGTGTGTGTGTGTGTGTGTGTGTGTGTGTGTGTGTGTGTGTGTGTGTGTGTGTGTGTGTGTGTGTGTGTGTGTGTGTGTGTGTGTGTGTGTGTGTGTGTGTGTGTGTGTGTGTGTGTGTGTGTGTGTGTGTGTGTGTGTGTGTGTGTGTGTGTGTGTGTGTGTGTGTGTGTGTGTGTGTGTGTGTGTGTGTGTGTGTGTGTGTGTGTGTGTGTGTGTGTGTGTGTGTGTGTGTGTGTGTGTGTGTGTGTGTGTGTGTGTGTGTGTGTGTGTGTGTGTGTGTGTGTGTGTGTGCTGCTGTGTGTGTGTGTGCTGAGAAACAGACAAGCAGAGAGTAAGATATAGAGAGAGAGACCGGCAGAGAGAGAGACAGACAGACAGAGATATAGAGGGAGATATATACAGGAGAGAGATAGACAGACAGAGAGGGGGAGATATTGAGAGAGAGATAGAGAGAGACAGAGAGAGACAGACAGAGACAAACAGAGGGAGAGAGAGAAGGAGAGAATGTGCAAGTGCGTGTTTAGAGAAACCAATGACATGAGGAGAACCAGGGAGTGAGTGAGTGAGTGAGTGAGAGAGGCAGGAAAGCAGAGAGAGAGAGAGAGAGAGAGAGAGAGAGAGAGAGAGAGAGAGAGAGAGAGGGAAGCTTGAATGCATGTATTATGAGGACACGTGCACAAGCATGTTTTAATAATAATAATAATTATGATCGACTAAGATTTTACTTTTGCCTTTTCGCCTTTTTTCCCATTCCCCAATTCTGTCCCACTCGTTGTGCTACCCCTACTGTCGGTCTGGGGAGGGTGTGGACTACCACATTTACTTCCTTCGGTACAGTGGAATTAGAGGATGCCACAAGGCAGCCCGAGGCAGGAAATTAGTCTGAAGTAAAACTGCTGTGTCGAACCCAGAGGTGAAACGCTTATAAGGTCACTTGTGGCAAGCAGCCGAGGTGTCCATGTGTGGTGGAGGCATACACAACAAGGAGCTCTGCGCGCTACACTACACATATGTTGCAGGCCTGTGTTGTCTGTGTGTGTTGTTTTCTCTGCACACGTAGCCTTCACAATGTGTCGTTACGAGTCAGACCTGCGGGACGGCAATTCCTGCAGTTTCCCCTTTCAGCAGCAGCGCATGACGCCAGGGAACCAGAGAGGAATAATCACACTGGTGTTGTTCAGTTTACTGGCAGGGTCACTGGGAAACTACAGGCTTGAAGAATGGCTTCCACACCCACCTTCCACACACCACACTGGTTGAGGTGGCGGGAGGCCACAGAGCCGGGGCCTGGAACTCCGTTTTGCACCTTAACCCTCATTGCGTAACACTATCATGCCGTTGTGTCGTTGTAACATTTTTATTCAACAGTTAGGCCTGTTAGGCTTGATTATACAGTGTATATATTTAGATATGAATTAAACAACCCCCGACCCACCACCTCCCTCTCTCGCTCAGGGTTGTGGACGTGAGCGATTTGGCAGCAACACTGGTAAGTGGAATGGTGGTTGTGGGCCTAGGGCTGGGCGATACGATCATTGTCTTTCAATGGGATCTGAGATACCGTGATACACAATTCTGTTGTCTGAATTGATAATAACAAGCACATAACTCATTATTTTCCACAAAGTCTGATCTGAGTGAATGTAATTTGAACGTTTTGGTTTGGTTTGTCACGCTTGAGATTGAGATTAACATCAACTGGATCACATAACCCATGATTTCACATGTGTGAGCAAATATCGATATCGGGGAAAAAAGTCCTTATGATTATTGTGATACTGATTTCTTCCATATCGCCCAGCTCTATTATAGCCATACTATGTCCAAAAAGTATACTGTTTTCTGGACATTGGTTTGCTTATCTACCAAAAGATATGTTTAGGGATGGCTCAATACCACTTTTTCATTTCCCATATTGATACCACAACCTTGAGTATCTATGATTGATTGATTGATTGATTGATTGATTGATTGATTGATTGATTGATTGAAAACTTTATTAACAGATTGCAGAATGGGTACAATACAGTACGGCTCAATACAAACAATTGTTAAGGGGATGCAGACCAGAAAAAGACTTTCGTCTTGTTTACATCAGGGTCCCCCAGTATCTACCGATACCGCTACCAATCATGTACTCTTTCCCCCTCTTAAACAATTGCTGAGCTGTTAATCATTTGCCACTTTGCCTAAAGGTTTAATCTGTAATGCTGTCAAAAAGCAACCTCTGGGCAAAATATGGTTATCTTAAAGGTAGAATCTGCAATGCTGTCAAACATTAACATCTAGGCAAAACAGCCCCACTTGGTATTGCACATTGTTTACATTTTTAGTTTTGGTCTGAACGTGTGGGTTGAACATGAGTGGGGATAGGGGATGGGTTACTTTAGCTGGCCACACCTTAGGCTCTGTCAAGAGAGGGCTGGAGAAATCAAACTCTTTCACACACACCAGACCAAAACAATGTAAACAATGTAAACAAAATGCAAGTGGGGCTTGTTTGATGGCAGTCTACCTTTAAAAAAACAACAAAACATCATGCTCAAATTGTGAAGCAAATACTGTACTCCCCTAAATGAAGAAATAACCCACAACATGACTGTCATGCACAACAACTGCTGCTTCTTTTCATTTAGTCAAACCAATCACATGAAAGAACAACTAATAGCAGCATTTCTGAATAGCGAGCAATGTTTATACATTCCAAAGGGATTGGCTTATAACTTTTTTTCCCTTCCGGTATCTGATCCAGTGTTTTTGACCAGTATCGGATCAATACCTTCTCCCTGGTGGGCTGCAGTGCTGGCATCATTGCTGGCATCATTGCTGGCTGACTGAGCTAATTAAATGTAGAAGTAGGCCACTCCACTAGGTGTTAAAGTAGGCACTCTGGGTGAGGAGGCTCCTATTTAAACTTTGCTTGTTTTGAACACCCTACCAGCCAATTCTTCCATTCATTTCCACTCCAATGACAAGGTGTTAAATTATCATTATTTTAAGAGCTGACTGCCATGCTATCTTGTGTTGATGATCCTATGTCATTATGTAAACTGCCTACTTAATCCCCTCTTCCAATGATTTATCTTCTGGCCCTTTTTTGTCAATTCTTTTTTCTTTTTCTTTTTACCATTCTATGTTTTTCTCCCATCCCCCAATTTAGTCATTATGCCAATTCACTTCCTGGCCATTGCGCGCATTGCCCTACTGTCGGTCTTGGGAGGGTGTAGACTATCACATGCCTCCTCCAATACAGCCACTTCTTTTCACCTAACAACGAGGAGAACCTATCACTGGGAGAACGTAACGCATGCAGAGATCCCCTCCCTGCTGAACAGGGACTGACCAGTAGGAGTCACTGTTTGCAATGACCAGAACTCATACCCCACCAGCTTCCCACCTGCGAACACTGCCAATTGTGGTCATAGGGATGACTAACCAAGCTGGATTTGAACCCAGAGTCTCTGCGGTGGTAGGCGAGTGCTTAGACCGCTATGCTACCCAGCCGCTGTCAAAATTGATGTTTGTAATACTATTGGATTTTGAGCTGGTCCCTACTAGGGATTTTCCTTGGGCCTCCTAAATGTTTTGCCAGCAAAGCATGGGATTCCAGTCAGCTAGCTACATCAATTAGAATGAAGAATGATTTGCATTGGAAGGGCAGAAGGAAGCCTACAGTATATTTAGGCTAAACAGGATCTGTCTGACTGTGTGTCTCTCATGCAACGTCTGTCAACCATGGTCCAGTTCCCTGTTTTGAGGCCAGAAGGCCATGGAGGAAGGAGGAAGATAGGCCTTATTCACTTCGCTGCCATAGGCCTATTGTTCAAGTTTGATCCAATGTGAGGTACGGATGCGGAAGTGCCTGTTCCCTTCAATGTTAAAACTTAGCTTCTTTGTTTCTTATGATATATCACATTCACATGATTTATATTGCCTGTGAATACATGGGCTGTCCAAATATTTTTTAAGCTGACTTATATGGTTCTTCAGTGCAAGGGTTCAATTATCTTAGAGCAGTGCTGCACAAGCCTATACTGATCAAATGGTCAAACTAGGCGTTGTAGATCAAATAAGATCCAGCAATATCAATATAAGATTTACTGCACATTCTTTTGTCAGAAACATATTTTAGGTTAAACTTTAAGTAGAAAAGAGAACGTTTATGAGCAAGCCACCATTTTGTACATAGATGTTTTTCACATGCACACACGAGTCAGGACCGCTCATTGCTATGAGCTTTTTCGTGTGACATCACATAAAGACGGAATTCCAAACAACTCATTTAAAGGCACAGTTTCTGAATACTGAATACTTAAAAAAAATCCTGGTGTCTTAATTTCACAGTTTGAGTGTTAGTTAGTTCTTCAGAATATGTGACCTTTAAATAATCTACAATATACCTCCATCAAAGATTGCTTGAATGATTGACGACCGCCCTGTAGCCCTCACTCCAATAGCCATGAAATGCTTCCAGCGGCTTGTTATGCAGCAAATCAAAACATGCCTCCCTGTCAGCCTGGATCCAGTTAGCATGTAGAGCAAACCGGTCCAGGGAGGACGCCATGTCCACCATGCTCCACCTCACTCTGACTCATCTGGAAAACAAGAACACCTATATGCCAAGATCCTCCATTTAATACAATCTTATTGTTCACTCTGCTAACACATGGTTGTTCTGTCAGATTTAACGACAACAGCATCATAGAGTTTGCTGATGACACCCCAGTCGTAGGCCTCATCAGCAGTGATGGGCCTGGTCTACAAGATACACTACACGACCAAGGTACCCATGTACATGTCAAAATACTTCCCAAAGGTCAGTGAATACCACGATCACAACACCAGAGGGAGCTCCACAAATCATGTTAAACCCAGATTTGGCTCAAACAAGGGACTAAACACGTTTCGCAATTATGCCACATCAATGTGGAACGCCCTACCCAAAGCTGTAAAGGAATGTGAATCACTACCCACTTTCAAAAACACTCTCAAAAAACACCTACGGGAGACTGCAATTCGAAACTGGCCCCTGTAAATGTCCTAACACAACCCCCTCCAATGTACAGTAAATTACCAAGTATGGTCTTGTCAATATTCCAATGTACAGTTTTGTTTGTACAGTTGTACAGTGTACAGTGTCCCCCACCCACCCCTCCTACCCAACCCCCCCCCCCCCCCCCCCCCCCCAACCACCTTCAATGTACAGTCCCCCCCCCACCTACCCAATCCAATGTACAGTTTCTACGGCAAATGTATATACTTTTTTTTTCTGGGCTCTCTTTGTATCACAAACAGTACTGTATTTACAAATATGGTATGTCATAAATATATAGATGTAGCAGTACTGTCTATCTGTATGTCATGTATGTCATATATGTTACGATTAATTGAAAATGGGGGACCCTGATGTAAACAAGACGAAAGTCTTTCTCTGGTCTGCATCCCCTTAACAATTGTATGTATTGAGCTGTACTGTACTGTACCCATTCTGCAATCTGTTAATAAAGTTTTCAATCAATCAATCAATCAAAGTGAGGATGAGTCCGTTTACAGCAGGGAGGTGGAGCAGCTGACAGCTTGGGGCGAAAACACACAATCTTCCCCTCAACACTGACAAAACCAAAGAGATGATTGTTGACTTCCGGAAGGTCAACCCCAAGCTTCATCCTCCATGCCTACTGTCGTAAAGAGTGTAAACAGTACAGAGTTCTTGGTACATGGACTCTGGACTCTCTTATCACTGGACTATCTTGTGGTATTGTACTTTTTATATTATATTGTATTTGTATTTATATTTTATAGTGTATATAGATACTGGACTGTATAGGACTGTGAAGCTATGTATCTCCCCCCCGCCCTCCCCATGCTGCTTTGACACCCGAATTTCCCAGAGGGGATTAATAAAGGATCATCTTATCTTATCATCTTATCTTACATCTGACTGATGGCATGACCTCCAGCTACAACACCCCAGCCATCATCAAGAAGGCCCAACACAGAGCCTCCACCTGCTCCGTAGACTGAAGAGAGCAGACCTCCCCACTCCAGCCATAAGCATCTTCAACCAAGGCACTGTTGAAAGTATATTCGCACACTGCATCACTTACTGGTTTGGCAACAGCAAAGCGGAGGACAAACACAGACTTGATTGATTGAAAACTTTATTTACAGATTGCAGAATGGGTACAAAGTACAGCTCAATACTAACAACTAGAGGATGCAGACCAGAAAAAGACTTTCGTCTTGTTTACATAACGGTCCTTCCATTTTCAATTCATCAAGACATTTATGACATACAAGACATACAAATATACGGCACTGTGTAAGAAAAAGAGATAAAAAAATATATATACATCCGAAGGGGAAGAAACTGTATATTGGCGGGGGTTGGGTGGGTGGGTGGGGGGGGTGGATCTTGCCCTTTACCAGTTTCTAATTGCAACCACCCGTAGGTGCTCTTTGAGAGCGGTTTTGAAGGAGGGTAGGTAGGGATTCACATTCCTTTACGGCTGTGGGTAGGGCGTTCCACATTATTGTGGCATAATTTGCTAAACGTGTTTAGTCCCTTGTTTGTGCCGAATCTGGGTTGAACGTGATTTGTGGAACTCCCTCTGAAGACTAAAGAGGACAGTGAGAACTGCAGGAAAGATAATAGGTGTCTCGCTGCCATCTTTGATGGCATAATACAACCAACGCTGCATCTGCAGAGCCCCCTGTATAATCAACAACCCCTTTCATCCCACAGCCTGGTTGTCCTCATGCAGTCAGGGAGAAGGTACAGGAGCATCAAGGTCCACACGGCTACACAATTGTTTTTTTTCCCCCAGACTCCTGAACCCTAATGGCTAATGTGAATTGCTTTTATGTGAACTGCACCTTAGGCTACATACCTTTCTATTGGCCATTACCTTTTTTATTTATTGGCATTTTACCTATGATATCTACTTCTAGTGACTTTATTGTCTTTGTATTTTTATTTTTTGCCTGGTGTTTCTAAACAAAACGTTGTTTTTATGTATGAAGGTGCATAGAAATTACCATTAAAGTAAATCTGAATCTGATTATTAACTTAGACAATATGGTTTGGCTGTAATGTTATAGTTTTGATCTTCAGTGGGTGGCTATAATGGGGGGGAAATCACAGGTGGTACCTCACTCCCTAAGTCTATAGCGATCTACGAAAAGATGGCGGCAAAGTGAATACGGCGAATTATTAGGACATGTAATTCTGTGTGTGTGGTCAGAGAGCTTATCACGGCCAGGCAGGGGGAATACCTCATTGAGACTCAGCAGCCACCATCACCCCAATCATCACACACATAATAAAGCTCTCCATAAAACAGGGACACGTCCCCAAAGACTTCAAAATTGCGAGAGTGACCCCCCTGCACAAAAAAGGCAGCAAATTAGACCCAGGCAACTACCACCCTGTTTCTATTCTTACCTCCATCTCGAAAGTCATGGAAAAAATTGTCTATTACAGGTCAAAAAGTACCTCGCGAAAAAAAATCAAATCTACGAATTCCAATCTGGCTTCAGAACATCCCACTCCACTGACACATGCCTTCTCTATTTGAACGACCACATCAAACAAGAGGTGGACGCGGGCAAATACTGCGGCATGGTCATGCTGGACCTACAAAAGGCCTTCGACACTGTCAATCACTCCATTCTGATTGACAAGCTAAAAGCAATGGGTTTTGATAGTTTATCAGTGAGCTGGATGCAATCCTACCTGGAGGGGAGAGAACAGATGGTAGAGGTAAACGGTACTCTATCCCTCCCCTCCCAGTGAGCTGTGGTGTTCCACAAGGAAGCATACTAGGGCCGTTACTGTTCCTAATTTATGCAAATGACATATCAGCTAGTGACTGCAACTTGTTCCTGTTCGCGGACGTCTCAGCCCTGCTGGTCTCTGACAAGAACAAGTTACAGGTTGAAAAAACCCTCAGCTCAGAACTCGGCAGAATCTGCACCTGGCTCGCTGATAACAAACTATCATTACACCTGGGTAAAACAGAGTCCATTATCTTCAGATCAAATAACAAACTCAGCAAAACCAACAGCTTAGCTTCTCTGTTACAGTGGGTGACAATATTGTCACAAGGAAAGATGAAATTACATACTTGGGTTCCATCCTAGAGGCAAATCTTTCCTCTACAAAATGGCATCCAATGTAATCAAAAAAGTCAACCAACGAACTAGATTCTTGTACCGGATCTCCTCTCTGGTAAACAAGAATACCCTGAAGACTCTAACAGGAGCACTCATTCAAGGGTACTACGACTATGCTTGCACCTCATGGTACGAAAGCACCGCAAAGGCACTAAAAACAAGATTACAAACATCACAAAACAAACTGGTCAGACTACTGCTTGACTCCTTTTTTATTTATTTTTTATATATATAAATGTTTTTATTTTATTTTAGATTCACAGAACAAGACATCACAATACAGTAGACTTAATAATAGAGACACTAATAACAATAGCACTAACAATAATAACAACAATAATGACAGTAAGAATAGCAAAGACATAACATAAACTATAAAACTACATTAACGTACATGACAAAAGACAAACAACAAAGACATGTCTCAAATATTTTTACATGTTGTACTATACAGCAAAGGTGGCGATTAGGGAGTCGGCTCCTGGCCAATGATAGCACCCAGTGGACTGGTATAGACTGTGTGTGTGGAATGTGTATGCTTGTTTTGTATACGTGTGTTTTTTATGTGTGTGTGTGTGTTTTGTGAGTGTGTATTTTTTATGTGTGTGTGTTTGGTATGCCTATGTGTTTTATGTGTGCATGTTTTATATGTGTGTGAGTGCTTGTGTATTCTGTGTGTGTACAACATGTATAGCAAGAGTGGCATTTAAGGAGTCAACTTGACCTTACTCCTAAAACCCACCTCACCCCTGCCCACTTTGACAACCTAGGATGGCTTAGAGTAGACGACAGAGTACAGCAACTTGCAATGGGCCTGGTCTACAAGATACACTACACCACTAAGGTACCCATGTACATGTCAAAATACTTCCCAAAGGTCAGTGAATACCATGACCACAACACCAGAGGGAGTTCCACAAATCAAGTTCAACCCAGATTCGGCACAAACAAGGGTCTAAACACGTTTCGGAATTATGCCACATCAATGTGGAACGCCCTACCCACAGGCGTAAAACCCACCCACCCCCTCCTAATGTACAGTTTCCTCCCCTCCGTATGTATATATTTTCTGTTAGGATCTCTGTTTAACAGTACTGTATATTTGCATATCTTGTATGTCACGAATGTAACAGTGCTGTGTGCCTGTGTGTCATGTATTTCATAAATGTCATGATATATATCTGTATATCTGTATGGCCCCCGTAAATGTCCAACCCCCCCCCCCCCCCTCCCACCCACCCACCCCCTCCTAATGTACAGTTTCCTCCCCCTTGCATGTATATATTTTCTGTTAGGATCTCTGTTTAACAGTACTGTATATTTGCATATCTTGTATGTCACAAATGTAACAGTACTGTATACCACCTGTATGTCATGAATTGAATATTAATTGAAAATGGGGGACCCTGATGTAAACACGACCAAAGTCTCTCTCTGGTCTGCATCCCCTTAACAATTGTGTGTATTGAGCCGTACTGTATTGTACCCATTCTGCAATCTGTTAATAAAGTTTTCAATCAATCAATCAATCAGATGCCCACCTCTGCCACCTGCTGGCAGAACTGAGAACTTGTGAGGATGTGAAGTTCTGAAATTCTATTTGTCCTTCCTCACATTCTCACATGCAGCCATGCTGCTTTCTGCTTCTGTGTGGGGTGCCCGTTTCTGCTGTCCTCCCCTCTGATCGTGGGAGATAAGAGCTTGTTGTTCTGATAGAAATAGAAAGAGCGCCCAGGGCCTTGGCGTGCGTTTGAACAACAGACTGGGTGTTGTACTGTGTGCCTCAGAATAAAACATCTCTACAACTGTTTTATCAGAGCCAGACCATCTGCTGAAGCGGGTGGGCGATGCTTTGTGTGTATGTGTGTTTATGTTTGTGGGTGTGCGGTGTGACCATATGTGATCTATTATGGCGTAGCCAAACCTTCCTACTGAAGCTTATGTTATGCTGTATATGATCATACTGTCTGTCTGTCTGTCTGTCTGTCTGTCTGTCTGTCTGTCTGTCTGTCTGTCTGTCTGTCTGTCTGTCTGTCTGTCTGTCTGTCTGTCTGTCTGTCTGTCAATGTCTGTCGATCTGTGTCTGTCTGTTTGACTGTAAAATGTACATTTAGTCATTTAGCTGATGCTTTTTTTCCAAAGTGACTTACACATTTAACTATCTCAAACTCCACCCTCTTTTGTTGATCCTCCAATCACTGCTGTTGCTTTCCTTGTTTGTTAGAGGAAAGCTGGCAGTCGAAATAAGTGGTATTGTTCGTGCCAAACCATAAAGTGGACAAGCGCAGACAATAAAGCTTTAAAACGTTAAAAGTAATTTTTTATTAATTCAGATATTTTTTACTTGAAGTTTACTTGAGTTAAATTAAATTATTCATCTTCTTTTTCTATCAGATAAACCATTTGGAACATTTAACTGCCATCAATGAAACGATTCGAAGCATTGATGCAGTACTTTTGAATCTATTGTTTTTTATCACATTCGATTCAATTGATTAATTGTGACACCCATAGATGCTAATAAACAATTTATTATCATTGATGCAGAACCAAAAAGCGGAATGCCTACTTCCCCCACAGCCTTTGTTTCAGTTCTCACTGTCATTCTCACTGTCATTGCTGGATACATAAAGTCAGATCATAGATGTGATAGACTTATAGATATGATGGCTCACATTATAATACAGATAGACAGACAACATTCATGTTACAAAGTGACAGCTTTGTGGTTACTGGTAGACCCACCACAGTGTTGACATGAACCCATTTTTGTACAATTTGTACCCGAATGATATTTTTTAACCCAAGCCATACACACACACACACACACACACACACACACACACACACACACACACACACACACACACACACACACACACACACACACACACACACACACACACACACACACACACACACACACACACACACACACACACACACACACACACACACACACAAGCCCCCCAGCCATGTTCCAACAGTGTCTAAAACAACAGCATCCAAAAAACGTATCATCTCCTCTTCCCTTTCATCTTCTACCTGACACCAGTTGAAACACAGGTCACTGGACATGTTCCAATATCCGTGAACAGCACCCTACCTTGATCCAAGTCTGTCTCCCTGCTATCACTACCACCACCACCACCAATACACCCCTCTCTCTCTCTCTCTCTCTCTCTCTCTCTCTCTCTCTCTCTCTCTCTCTCTCTCTCTCTCTCTCTCTCTCTCTCTCTCTCTCTCTCTCTCTCTCTCTCTCTCTCTCACACAGATGATATCATTGAACGTGAACAGGCACAGTTAAGTAACTGAGCACTCAGGGTGAGAATGCTCAGGGTGAGCAATGAGCGCTGAGCAACTGCCATCTAGCATGGAAAATGGCGACGAGAAAGACGGTACTCAGCATTTTTTTTTTTAAATGTTTTGGTTGAGGAAGCAGCGACCTAAGATGATATGGTAATATTGCTAATATGCATTGTGTTGAAAACGAGGATGATGTGATGCTTCTCTCTGCTGTTCTTGGTGAAAATAGCACTGATGCCTTTAATGACCCGCATTTGACAGATATAAGAGCGTCCGTGTAGGATCTGTTTCTTCTGTATACTGAGCCTAGTCAGATGGTGCTCAGCAACCTGAACACCAGTGTGTTTCTCGCTCTGAGCGAAGCTGAGGTCAGTTACTTAACACTTTCTGCTCCATACCCGGCATTTCCCGGGTTATCTCGCTTATGGTTGAGCCGAGCGCCATACCCGAGATTTTTTCTTTTTTTCGATTTTAATATTCTATACACTCTCACGGACCTTGGTGTTATCATTGGAACTCATTCTGAGACCTCGAGAGTGCAATGCCGGCCGAATCCTGCTAGGTGGCAGTATCGCCTACCCTTTGAAACCTTATTTCACACTGTGTGTTACATTTTATATGGTCTGGGTGGAAAATTTGGACCCGGGCAAGTGAAACGCTTCATTCGAGCAACTTGGAACGCGTCCAGCCCACTTGATCCATATTTTGTGCCATTTCATGTCAGGGACCCGATGGACATCCATCCTGAAAATCGCAATCGCAAAAAACTCCTAGCAAAGGTAAGGACTATATGACATCAATCCTACTTTGATCCTACAATGATTTCACATCGATCGCAACGATCAACGTATTTAGTATTCAAAACGTATGCCGTTGCTGACGATCAGAGCATCACAAAACGACCCCCCCCCCCTTTGATGCCTTCATTGGTGGATTTTTTTTGTCAAATCAGTTGCGCAATAGTCACTTTTGGTGAGTTGTTTCTATACAATTCACTTATATGACCTTTAGGTATGACACAGGACTACACAAGCATTTTTTGTATATAAATGTGTCAACAGACTAAAGCAGGGAACCACAATATTTTGCATACAAATTATGCAGAATGTAATATCATAACTGTCTATTATTTTTCTTGCAATTGAGCCAATTTTCCTTAGGTACGGTTTTGAGGTGTGTGTTCAACAGAATGTAGTATCAAAAACACGTTCACAAAAAGTATGGGTTACTGAATGCTGAACTGCACTGTTATAATCACTAAGCCATTGTAAGACCTTACCTGTGTCCCTGTATCACTTGTCTATGCTGCCCTTTGATTAAAAAACGTCTGTATGTCCATTTTCCTTTTTTTTGTGGCATATTTGAGTTTCATTTCAAACCTTTATTTATACTCGTGAAAGCACTGAGGTTTCCCTCATTTACAGTGATGACGAGTTAGTCACCTATAGTAAAAGTCACCTAGTAAAAGTGAGATAATTGACAATATCAAAACATGCTAGGGCTGTACCGAATAGTTCGAAGCTTCGTTCATAATGTTGACATTCAAATTCAAAATTAACATAAAAAAGTGTAATTTTTTTAATTAAAATGTTTTAATTTGCCAAGGTATGGCGAGTGCCATACCTTGCCATACCAAAACGATGCCCCTGGCTCCATAACTCAGCTTCCAGGAATTAGCCCGGATCACTCTGAAACTATACAATATTCACCACGGTATAACACGCGAATCTATCTATCTATCTATCTATCTATCTATCTATCTATCTATCTATCTATCTATCTATCTATCTTCTATCTATCTATCTATCTATCTATCTATCTATCTATCTATCTATCTATCTATCTATCTATCTATCTATCTATCTCCATCCATCCATCCATCCATCCATCCATCCATCCATCCATCCATCCATCCATCCATCCATCCATCCATCCATCCATCCATCCATCCATCCATCCATCCATCCATCCATCCATCCATCCATCCATCCATCCATCCATCCATCCATCCATCCATCCATCCATCCATCCATCCATCCATCCATCCATCCATCCATCCATCCATCCATCCATCCATCCATCCATCCATCCATCCATCCATCCATCCATCCATCCATCCATCCATCCATCCATCCATCCATCCATCCATCCATCCATCCATCCATCCATCCATCCATCCATCCATCCATCCATCCATCCATCCATCCATCCATCCATCCATCCATCCATCCATCCATCCATCCATCCATCCATCCATCCATCCATCCATCCATCCATCCATCCATCCATCCATCCATCCATCCATCCATCCATCCATCCATCCATCCATCCATCCATCCATCCATCTATCTATCTATCTATCTATCTATCTATCTATCTATCTATCTACTCCATCCTGTCAGGCTGCCATTGTAAGGACTTTGTCCCTGTTTGTCCTCCATTCCAGACACCAGTTGTGTTGTACTGATTTTAGGACTTGGACTCGAGCATTGACTGCATTCGGACTCGGAAGGTGCAGACGAGGATTTGGACTTGATAAATACTGTTATTTAATAAACAAATAATTTGTAATAGGCCCTAATCATTTGGCATACGATATTGATGGCTAGTGCATTTGTTTGGCTATTGTGTCACAAAATAAATAAACTCCCTTTGAAATGGTGACCTCTGTGTCATTTATGTATATATAATATACTTTTTTTTTTATTTGTATGTCAGCTCTTTGACTGCCAGAGTGGAGTGGACTCAACCTTGATGACTTGGAATCGGACTCGGAGTAGGGTAATGGGGACTCGACTCGGACTCGACTCGGGCCTCTTTGGTGACTCAGACTTGGACTCGGACTCGAATATTGGGGACTCGAGACTCGACTCGGACTCAAGATTTAGTGACTCGACTACAACACTGCCAGCCAGACACAACCTCACTTAAGCCTCATTGCTATAGCCGGGACAGCTGACCCCATTCCAGACACATCCTTTGGCCTATCGTCATTGGGGGAGCTAAAGACATTGACCAAGACTTCTGGCACAAGATGACCCAGATGTCGGCAGTTGCCACTGGCAGAGTCATGCCGTGGTCCACGATGACACCAGTGTCACTTTTGGCTGTCGCAGACCACCCCATCATGAGGCATAGAAGACCAGCCCCCCCCCCCCCCCCCCCCCCCAGAGATGCAATCAGGCTAGAAAGTATTGCTAAAAGTAATACAATAATGAAAAGAAATGTATGCATTACATTGCAAAGAGCAATATTCCATTGAAACTCATCCATCCACTCGCCATCAGTCCCTTACTGCTAGTAGTGGTTCTGAGGTGGCAGTGATTGCCAGTCACAGGTGCAACCCCCCTCTCTCTCTTCACCCCCCCCCCCCCCCCCTTGTCTACCTCAAGTGGCCAAGATCAGGTCTTTCTTGCTGGCCAGTTGGCAAAACATTCAGTCATTCCCTTGAACGGCTTAGAGGCTAGTCCCTCTTCCCAAGATGAAGGCTTCAAAGATGTCCACGCTGTCACCGCCAGCATGTCCTCGCAGGCTTCCCATACTGTCAGACCGGTTCAGTCCCAGCAGACTGAGGAACCAGGGTGGCCACTTCAATGTTTAACACGGTGCAGCTTGCCTTCAGAGGATTTACACAGCAGGGCAAGATCTATGCAGTCTAGCACCATGGTTAGACAAAACCTTGAGGATAGGTCACAAATTGCTATTCGAGAGCCTGTAGCCTCTGTTTAGTGGAGTGAAACAGACTGTTTTATCATACCAGACGAAGAAAGCTGCCTTGTCGGCTGAGATACATGGGAGCTCAGCTGTTATCCACAGCAGTGGATGAAGGGCGTGTTATTTAAGAAAACGCTCGCTCAATCAGTGGATCGCAGTGAGGGAATTCAGAATGCTCAGAGTTAAGAAGCTGCTGCACTCTGATTGGTTCACATCTATATAATTGAAATATGCCTACTTTCAGAAGTGGAGAAACTTTCTCCACTTCTCCTTCCAGGGGACAGCTTCCAAGTACCAGAAAGACAGTCAGTCTATCCCAGCTGTCTAACCATCAATGGAGACAGCAGTGGTGCCACGTTAAGACCTAACCCCACCTGTTAGAGCCAGTATTTTGATTTTTATAAGAAAAGCCACTTAATTGTGACGTCTGTAGTCAACGCACTACAAAGGACTACAAATCCCACAGCGCCTTGCGCTAAAGCCGCAATGAAGGCAACCTGTTGAGAGACGCGGTCGGGAAACAGTTTTTTTTAACCGTTTCTTATATCGTTTCATACCTTTTCCTATCTTTTCATAACGTACCTTTTCGTATTATACGTACATACAACTTGTACAAATACCCTTTAAGTTATAAAGTTATATAAGCATTACCAAGAAAGAAAGAATACCTAAGTTGTTTGTTATTTTCTTTGAGTTTTGCATATTTTCTTTTGAATATTGTAAAGGCCTATTTTCTTTGTTGCATGTGCAAATGTTTGGTACTTTATTTTGAGCAAACACATCGCAACATCATCGAAACCATCGGAGGCCAAGCAACACTTCGAACTGTGAGTAATCTAAGGAAAGAAACAAGTTAGAACTGTCTGTTTAAAGCGTCTAGTGGCTTGATGGAAAGACTGATTGATTGATTGATTGACAATGGAAGGAAGCCACGACACCACCTTCACTAATTGTCTTCCGAATAACGGTCAAGACTAGGGAAGAGCGGAAGTACGGTCACACCCCTCGCTTAAATACATGGGCGGAAGTGGGCGTGGTCGGACAGGTGTAGGTGCATTGTGGCAGGAAACTTTCAAGGTCACAGTAGGTGACGGGAATATCCCAATACAGAGCAGAGCGCTCGCTATTACTCATATAACTAGGGTTATAGGATAACCTTCGTTCAGCCTAGTCCAGTGGTTCTCAAAGTAGGTGCCATGACTTATCTTTAAGGGTCCTTGACATGAAAAGGTTTAAGAACCTTTTCCAGCCTAAGAACCATGACCAAAGTCAGCCCATGTTACCCCACTCCTCAGAGAGCTGCACTGGCTTCCCATTGCCACAGAAATCCGCCTCAAGGTTCTTGACCTGGCATACCATGCAGCGAAGGGAACGGCTCCCTCCTACCTCCAGTCAATGGTCTCTAACTACACAGCATCAAGACCCCTATGGACTGCATCTTCCGGCCCCCTCAGACCCACTCCTATCCGAGCTGCTGGGGGGGTCATCCAAACAAAGCAGGCTATTCTCAATCCTCACTCCACAATGGTGGAACGAACTCCCCACCACAGTCAAGGCAGCTGAAACCTGGCCAATTTTCCGCCGTCGACTAAAACACACCTCTTCAAACAATATCTGAAATAATAAAAATAAACAAATAAAAAAGAATAACCCTCTTACTTACTGTCTTTTTTACAATTATGTACCCTGATACTATTCTTATACTACTACCTATCTTGCTAATATGTCTATACTACTATGCACTTGATATTATTTGACGAACAACGCCACTGACCCTTAGCTGCCAGAGATGTACCCCTCCTGGTGACATGTTCTTCACAATCTGTAAGTTGCTTTGGATAAAAGCGTTCAGGTAAATTACTAAATTGTAAATTGTGAATTGCAAGAACCACTGGCCTAGACTACTCCCTGCAATAGACTAGACTCTTGTGTATATTGTTGTCAGATTCAGCGTTGTGGTGAATAGACAACAACTGAGCCGTTTCAGTTCAATCACATTGTGTGTTGCCAAGGGCCCCATCGACCATATTCATACGCCGGCCATTTTGCTCTTACATCTTCCTCTATGACGGTAGAAAAAACACCTTGTTGTTTTTCCACTTGGCCCTGCTTGTCTTGCCCACATGACTGCTTGTTATTCCTTCCTGTTGCCACTGTATCACACTTTGTAATGCCTGGTTTCTATTTAGTCATGAGAACATTGTGTTTGGTCTGGAGTTCTCTCTCTGGCCAGTAGATGGTGGTCATATTCTGGTAGTTCTGGTGAAAAGATGCTTTGTGAGCACTGCCAGTGCCACTCGTTTCACCCGAACACTTTTGTGTTTGTCAGGTTGGAAATTACCTTGGCTCTGAAAATATATTTGCCTATTGAAATAAAGATTTTAGGGTGTAATATGTATTTCCTGTTGAATACAACTGTTGGACTGTAAAGTGGTTGTGGAGTCAAGCTATGTTGCAAATATCCTATATCACTTCCTGAGTCTACCTATTGACTTATTGACGTATTAGTACTACACTTAGATTGTTCATATAAACACCTCCATCTAAATCAAGAGCTACCAGTATACCTTCCCATTACCCCATTAGTGAGGTTAAAGGGCATTAAAAGCATTAAATGTCAGCCATTTTGCTGTGGTGTTGAGCCACTTAAACAAGCCTGCCTAACGAAGCACCTGCCTCACAGGAGGTCAGAAGACAGACGGTGAGAGGTCAAAGGTCACTCATCCATCAGTTAAACACACACCACTTAGCTAATGAGTTATTTGACACACACATTTACTACACACACACACACGCACACACACACACACACACACATGCATAATTGCATACAAACCCTTACCTCACCCGTGCAAGTGTGTGTATGAGTGTGTGTGTGTGTGTGTGTGTGTGTGTGGATCAGGTCATGATCTCATTGTGGTATGGGCTTAGGGCACACACACACACACACACACACACACACACACACACACACACACACACACACACACACACACACACACACACACACACACACACACACACACACACACACACACAACACTTCTTGCGCACCTTGCTGCTCGCTCGATAAATAAATACCGCATTGCTGCTTCTTGTCACTTCTTAATGTTACAAAGCACAGCCTAAAGCCTTATGACTTTTTCATATTGGTACATACAGTAATATGTGTGTGTGTCTGTGTGTGTGTGTGTTTTGTTTGTAGGTCTACATGTCCACCATAGTTTGTTTATTGTAATAAATCCACAAAAAAATAATTCACCTGTGGGCGGGCTTACTCCTGATTGGTTACTGTTCTCACTATTCCACCTTGAAATAAGAGTTCCCTAGTATGTCCCTCTTTGCCAGCAGGTTGACAGCCTCATGAAAAATGTATCAATCTTCAAATACAATTTAAAAAAATGTAGTTACCATAAAGCATAATAAAGTTATCATATGCATATGATAACTGATAAGATCAGTTATCATTAACACTATGGACAGTTAAGGACAGTGGAATGGAAATAGACAACATACCATCAAAAACTAAACTGACCAAAAACTAAAAACGACTTACAAAAACTGACCAGCAGGTGTCGCCCTTTGTCTGGACTCTTCATCAATAGGTCTATACAGCACCAACCAGGGCTGTGGCGTCATGGCAACAAGGTGTGTGAGCTATAGTGTTGAGAAATTAAATGTTATAGTCTGTAATATTGGAAAGTTAAAAAGAAAATGTGTATAATCAAAAAATTATTTAAAATTATGATTTAAAAAAAAATATATATATACAATTTCTTAATCCCCCCATTATGGCACCACTCACTCAAGTCAAATGTGGGCCAGATTATTAGCCCTCTTTAGTATTTTTTGTTGTTTTATCTTTTTTTGTAGTTTGTGGCTTTATTTAAGTTAAAAGTTTCTATATTTTAAATGTTAACATGATTTATTATGAATTATTATGAATCATTAATCAATCAAAAAGAAGATTAGGCTTCAGATGCCCCTCTTTGTTATAGGACCGCCATTTTGCATAGTGACCACAGTAAGTGTAACGTTAAGGCTCAGCTCTACCAAGCACAATGTTGTCCATTCAAACCAAAATCATGTTTGTCTGGTTATGATTTTACATCATACTGCATAGAGGGAAGGACAAGTAGCAAAACATCTCCTTCAAAGTATGTTGGCAAACTGCTTTGTTTTTATTTATTTGTGCATTATTTTCCCTCAGAAATGTCATAATGTAGGCTATTCGGTCTAAACACTGATTTCCCACTGTGTTTATATACTGTGTGAACACTGTTCTAGGACGACTGAAAAAAATTATGGCTTTAAGTATAGTACAGATAAAATATAACAATACCATGAATAAATTAACAAGCTAGAGTCTGGCAACACAACATTGACTTGGAATCCAAAGGGGAAGGAACTTTACGAGGTCCTCATATGATATTTTCTAATTTCTCATGTATTGAATTTGTTAATGAGAATACACTGGGCTTATTATCTTTGCATTTTGAAAATAGATATGATGGTTTATGGTAACTCAACTTTATTATTTAATTTGAAGATTGATACATTCAATGATTAGATGAGGCTGTCAACCTGCTGGCAAAGGGGAGAGTAGGGAACTTTTGGAATAATTGACAGAGCACAGTAACCAATCAGAAGCAAGCCTGCCCACAGGTGGAAAAGCCTGTTTTTTTGTTGATTGAAAACTTTATTAACAGATTGCAGAATGGGTACAGTACAGCTCAATACATACAATTGTTAAGGGGATGCAGACCAGAGAAAGACTTTCGTCTTGTTTACATCAGGGTCCCCCATTTTTAATTCATCGTAACATTATGACATACATGACATACAGATAGACAGTACTGCTACATCTATACATTTATGACACTGTACAAGCAAAACTGTACATTGGAATATTGACAAGACCATACTTGGTAATTTTTACTGTACATTGGAGGGGGTTGTGTTAGGACATTTACAGGGGCCAGTTTCTAATTGCAGTCTCCCGTAGGTGTTTTTTGAGAGTGTTTTTGAAAGTGGGTAGTGATTCACATTCCTTTACAGCTGTTACATTCAAGCCTAAAATATGGCTCGTCAAGGCCTTGAATGCGACGTGGTGGACACAGGACACTGGACAAAAGTTTATCAAAAATAACTATTTATTTACAACTAACTAAATGGACAGAAATAGTGGGAGCTGGGTGTTCCAGACTCCAAAGTTAAATAACAAGGCAAAAAGAAGAACAAGCCGAATGTACAGCAAAACAATGAGAGCAGGTTGAGACGCTGGAGAGCTGCGACATCTCCTGTGAAGTGGGGGAGACTTGACTGCTGCCTGCACTCTGCATTTGTAGGGCGTGGTGCCTCATCACCACACCTGTGATGAATTAGAAGGGCGGCCATTTTAATAACAAAAACAGGAAGAAACAGTGTGTCAATTAAACCACCAATTAGTGACAGCACACTTAACCACAATGTGAATATGCACCACAGACAGTAAGTATCCCTCCACCATGTGAAAGTAATACATAACACCCCCACACCGAAGATTTATGTTCTTCTCCCAACTATAGCCCAAAGAAACCATCACCAAGAGAATGAACATAAATAAATAAGGGGATACTTACCAACCTTACCAAAAAAAATGCAACCACACACTCCAACATGTGCAGCGCCTGTACTGTGTTGAGTGTGAGCCCCGGTCAAGAGTCACACTCAACTGTACATAAAAAATTAATTGCGACCCACAGCCCATGAGTCACTACCACAAAGCGATAACGGGTCGGCCCCTGTCGAACACGACCCTTAACTCCGTCGAATGCTCCCTACTGAGGAACACTCGACACCGTTGCTCAGCACAAACAACCCCGTCCTGATACCCGCTCAAGCGAGACCCCTCCAAAATGTATCCAGCTGGGCCTGGATGGAGCGGAGCTGGTGGAAACATCCGGGCAACTAAACCCCACTCAGCCCCTACCGAGGCGCAAGGCCTAGAAGATAATCCACCCACCAACACATCACCACCAAACAAAAAACTCACGACAACAGGGCCCTCCGCCGATACAGACCTGACAAACAGACAAAACAGGAAAACAAAAAGAAATACGTCCCCGTGGCACCGCCACCGAGTCCGCCTCCCCCACTCCTGGCGTCACCAGGTCAGGAGATAGCAAAGCAGGATGAACCGCCACAGGCATGTCGTCCTCACCGCTGGAACACAGTAAACCATTATTCACAGAAACCGACACGACATCCCCACCACAGAAAATGGTGGCACAAAAATCAACGTCATGACTCAAAACGGAGGCACAAAAGTCTGCACGGACATAAGCCACAAATTCTACTTCAACAGGCCGCTCCACCGATACCGACCTGGTAAATAGAGACAACAAACCAAACAAAAGTCAAACTCATTGCGCTCAGGAAAACCATCAGCATACTTCCCCGGTACCATCACAGCACCCAACTCCTCCCCACCTGGCACTGTCAGTACAGGAGACTGTGATTCACGAACATCCAGAGCAGGATGTACCGCCTCAGGCACGTCCTCACCGTCCCTGGAACATAGCAACACATCGGTCACAAAAGCACTTGGATCACCATTCAAAATGGTGTCACAAAAAATAACGTGGTCAGGATCCAAAATGGTGTCACCCAAATCAGAACTGTCATGAGCAACAACGGTGTCACACACATCAACCTCGTCATGAAACAAAACGGTGTCAGAAACTTCTTTACTGTCACAAGCCAAAATGGTGGCACACACAGTAACATTGTCATGACACAAAATGGTGGCACAGACACCAACTTCGTCACGATCAAAATGGTCGTCACCCATTAGACTAGGTTGTGAAGACTGCTCCTGCTGCACAGGACACAGGTAACTAGGTTGACTAGCATACCCAGTGCCTGGCAGAGAGTCAGTGTGGTCACACAAATCAATATCAGAACTACTGACCATACTGGGATCATCACCGCTGACAAGTGAGGCATCATGAACGTCAGAGCTACCGTAGGAAGGCCGGCAGCCCAATCCTGGCCTTGTAGCCTCCTCAACCAGAATGGTGCCACATGAAATGTCAGAAACGGTGCCACATGAAGTAGCAACATCCTGCCCACTCTCATCCTCCTCATTCTCCTCCTCCAATTCGGCTGTGGCCTCAGCCACTGTAAAGGCTGGGAAGCCCACGAGATACTGCTCCGCCACTCGAGTATCTGGCACGCATGTCACCTCCGGTTTCACCAGTACTTTACCTCCAGCCAAGTCATTGCCCAAGAGCAACGTTACCCCCTGCATAGGGAGTTTGCCAGCCGTCACTCCGATCACCACTGGTCCTGATACAAGGGCACAATCAAGAAAGACATTATGCAGCGGCACATTCATTGTGTGCATTCCAAAAGCCTCAATAACAACCCCTGCACCCAACTCAGAGTGGTGCGTAAAGGGCAGGACACTACTTTGCACAAAAGATTGGGATGCGCCAGTATCACAGAGAATTGTCACCGGTACTTTAAGACCCCCCTCCGTCAATGAAACAAACCCTGGACTCCTGAAAGGTGTGTAAAGGTCATCCACTCCTCTGCCATCTAGTGGAGACAGAACAACAGGGTTACGTACAGGCGTATTTATCAACATCACTGGTCTGGGTGGGTTAGACGGGCGCTTTTCTGGGTGCAAACAATAACAATTTCCCATCACATGTCCTGCACTCCCACAATTCTGGCACTTCCGGGCATCATCGCTTCCCCATGCCCCATTAAACTTACCACTACCCCCAGCACCGGACACTGTAGGCCTATTAGGAGTCCATTTCGGCCTCCCCTCATCATGCACAGGATAATGCTGTCTCTCAAAAGACGTCCTGTGGGTCAAAACATACTCATCAGCCAGGACCGCTGCTGCTGAACAGGTCCTGACTTTCCTCTCATTTAAGTACATAGCAATATCCTCAGAAACGCCATATACCTTGAATTCCTCTAATAAGATTAGGTCCCTAATCTCCTCCACCGTGGTGACCTTTTCCGCTGCACACCACCGGTCAAAAAGCAACCGCTTTTCCCTCACAAACTCCACAAAAGACTGAGAGTTCTGTTTCCTCAAATTGCGAAATTTCTGGCGGTAAGCCTCAGGGACCAATTCATAGGCTTTAAGGATAGCCTGTTTCACCAAAGCATAATCTTTATTATCAGGATACATCGACGCATACACAATCTGTGCCTTACCGCGCAAAGCACTCTGCATGAGGATAGTCCATTTATCTGCTGGCCAGCCGCAACTGCCAGCTATGTCCTCAAATAATAAAAAAAAACTATCGACGTCCCTTTCCAAAAAAAACGGAACCATGCTTTTCTGCCTAGCCATATCAAAACCTGGCTCCCGATGCACACGTATAGCACCAGCACCACCCGCATTACGCATCGCCATCTCCCGGTCATATGCTGCCTGGGCGCGTACCTCCTGTGCCACCTCAATAGCTTCCTGGGCCTGGGCAGCAGCTGCTCTTCTCACCCCAGCAGCCTCCTCAATAGCCTCAATAGCCTCCCTGGCTGCAGCTGTAGCTGCTGTAGCTGCTGCTGTAGCTGCAGCTGCTGCAGCTGCTCTCCTCACCTCACTAGCTTCAATAGCCTCCCGTTCAGCTGCTTTGTCCTCACGGTCTGCCTTGTTAATAGCTGCAAGCTCACGCGCCGTCCTAAGCTCCACATCTCGCCCACGCGGTAGCTCAATGCCTTCTCCCTCCTCCTCCAGAGTTCTACCTGCAGCCACACCAAAAACCTTCAGTGTACTCAGTTCCTCAATTAATTGACCTACCAAGTTCTCCTTCTTCTGGCCTGCATCGAGGTCTATTGAAAACCTTGCTGCCACCTGTAGTAACTCATCCTTTGAATTTTTTTTTACCTTAGCCAGTGTTGGCTCTGCAATAAAGTCATCAATGTCCAACGTCATTGTCTATTATCCTCAGTAAACGACAACAAATGAATACAACAATATTAATTACTAATTAAGTAATTAATCAACCAATTAATTAATTACCAGTACAAGGCAATACTACAATTAATCCACAACAAGGGACATAGTTCAGTACCCAAAACACAAGCAACTCACCCACCGTTCCTACGACCTGGGGTTCAAACTCCAATTTCCCTGTATCCACAAAAAGGTGTAGCACGTAATTAAATGACAGTGATTGAAGATACACGGCATAACACAGCACGCAATTAAACTCACAAGCAGTAGTTCAAAACACGGCATTTTATGTTAGCACGCAAAACAAATCACACTGTATTTAAGACACACGGCATAACACATACTGGATCAAAAAGGTCAAGCTCAATAATGCACACAGATCCTATACTAGAGAATCACAGCAGACACTGCTACTGGACACTAGCTACAGGCCTCTGCTGAGATGAACCACCCACAAGACTAACCCTGTGGTAGACATTTATCCCAAAATACTGGAACAAACGCTCTTCAGTAACAAACCAAGTGAGGCAAAACCCCTTGTGTTACTCAACAAACAAATTCTAATACAAACAGGTGCTCCATACAATCTGATTTGACTCACAAATAGCTTCTAAAACCTATACTGCAGTCAAAAGAAGGACTGCTAGGCCCACCACATGTCTAATCTAACAAAAACACTTACATCAGGTCCTAACACACTAATTACATTTCCCGGCCCCCTAACCTACCTATACTGAAAGCTAATGCACTGTAGACCTAGCTTTCTTCAACCACACCTGCTACCAGCCAAAGATCATATACCAATCACTTCTTCGACCGCCCCAGGAGTACGTGGTACACAGGAGGCTAACAACAGCCAGAAAACAATGAAATTACCTACCTGTGGTGTCCACTAAACTAAATATTTTAAAGCATACCAGTAGTCAAATCAAATTATAAATTAAGAGCATACTTACCTGTTTGAAGACCGGCTAGAGCCCCCATGTTACATTCAAGCCTAAAATATGGCTCGTCAAGGCCTTGAATGCGACGTGGTGGACACAGGACACTGGACAAAAGTTTATCAAAAATAACTATTTATTTACAACTAACTAAATGGACAGAAATAGTGGGAGCTGGGTGTTCCAGACTCCAAAGTTAAATAACAAAACTATAGGCAAAAAGAAGAACAAGCCGAATGTACAGCAAAACAATGAGAGCAGGTGAGACGCTGGAGAGCTGCGACATCTCCTGTGAAGTGGGGGAGACTTGACTGCTGCCTGCACTCTGCATTTGTAGGGCGTGGTGCCTCATCACCACACCTGTGATGAATTAGAAGGGCGGCCATTTTAATAACAAAAACAGGAAGAAACAGTGTGTCAATTAAACCACCAATTAGTGACAGCACACTTAACCACAATGTGAATATGCACCACAGACAGTAAGTATCCCTCCACCATGTGAAAGTAATACGTAACAACAGCTTTGGGTAGGGCGTTCCACATTGATGTGGCATAATTGCGAAACGTGTTTAGTCCCTTGTTTGAGCCGAATCTGGGTTTAACATGATTTGTGGAGCTCCCTCTGGTGTTGTGATCGTGGTATTCACTGACCTTTGTTCTGTCAAAACGGAGAAAACAAAGATTTTACAAAAAAGGAACTGCTTTCTCTTGCTTTCTCATTCTACCACTGTCTATTCTGAGTTTGTTCCTATAAACAGGATGAGGAGAATTCCACTGGTATTTTTGTTTTGGTTGTTTTAACTTTGGATTTAATCAAATAAACAAACTTTAATCAAAACGCACACGGACCGTCATGAAGTATGAAACACCATAACAATGGCTTTAATATCCTTACGTGTAACAAACTTGGATGTTAGAATTTAATTACGGCGTTCAGATAAAATAAATGTAACACGTTAATTAATCCCAGTTAACGCAAATAAAAAAAGAGCTAATTGCATAGCTATGTATCTGTGGGGGCTGTGTTAGATGATGCACGCGTGTGTGTGTGTGTGTGTGTGTGTGTGTGTGTGTGTGTGTGTGTGTGTGTGTGTGTGTGTGTGTGTGTGTGTGTAGCAGGATAATCCTTTTATAACCACACTACAGATGGTTAACCGTCTGTAGTGTGGTTAGGGATGGGAATCGAGAACCGGTTCCTAATTGTCCGATTCCTGGAATTGCATGCCTCCGTGACTATCGATTCCTCTTATCGATGCCATGTTTTTCCGACAGTTGCGCATTTTAAAACAATAACGTTAGCGCTATGCATGCAGCCATAGCAGACTATTTGATTCCTTGACTAGGAAAACCTAAATGAAAATGAATGCTTTCACTGTATAAATATTTTCCCATTTCATCCATTTTAGATGATCACAATAGACTGAGGCTGCAGCTAGTGGTTATTGCAAACCTCAGGAAAATCCTTTCACGCTAGCACAGCGGGGTAAACTGACTCAGGAAAAGGTGAACGAGTGTCAATGAGCAGTCACAAAATTTGTAAGGGCTCGAAATTGCGACCATTTTGGTGGGGGCTCAACAATAAATGACAATCAGAAATGTCAAGTTGCATGTTGTTATTCTAACCAGCTTAGTTCTGCTGCATTTCCAATTTATTTATTTAAATTATACATTTATCAGGAATCGATAAAGAATCGGATCGATAAGCAGAATCTATAATGGAATCGTATATAGATAAAATCTTATCAATTCCCATCCCTGAAAGGGTTAACATCTGTAGTGTGATAGTGACAGTGTTAAGCCTCTGTAGTGTGTTAACATGGAGGACCCTTATGTGAACAAGACGAAAGTCTTTTTCTGGTCTTCATCCTCTTAGCAGTTTGTATTGAGCTGTACTGTATTGTACCCATTCTGCAACCTGTTAATAAAGTTTTCAATCAATCAATCAATCAAACATGCTGTAGTGTGGTGGTAAAAGGGTTAACCTGTAGTGTGGTTGTGAAAGGGTTAACCTTCTGTAGTGTGGTTGTGAAAGTGTTAACCTTCTGTAGTGTGGTTGTGAAAGGGTTAACCTGTAGTGTGGTTGTGAAAGGGTTAACCTTCTGTAGTGTGGTTGTAAAAGGGTTAACCTTCTGTAGTGTGATTGTGAAAGGGTTAACCTTCTGTAGTGTGGTTGTGAAAGGGTTAACCTGTAGTGTGGTTGTGAAAGGGTTAACCTCTGTAGTGTGATTGTGAAAAGGGTTAACCTTCTGTAGTGTTACCACACTGGCACATGGGTACTAGGAAACTGCTCTTTCCTGACAGAAGGGATCTAGCCAACAATAAGAAGGGGCGTTTGCAGTTAAGTAGATTTGCATTAATATTGTAATACTTAGCCACCATCAATGCTAACCGTTTCACATATAAATCAAGAGACAGACTTAATCTTGTGAACTACTTTTCAACTGCTTAGTCAGTTATGTAAATAGCTACTATTGCAAACTGAGAAGAGCATGTGATGAGTGTAATTTGCATATCACCAAAATACCTTGGCAGTATGACTAGTATCTACTAGTATCAAAAACTAAACTGACCAAAAACTAAAAACGACTTACAAATACTGACCAGCAGGTGTCGCCCTTTGTCTGGACTCTTCATCAATAGGTCTATACAGCACCAACCAGGGCTGTGGCGTCATGGCAACAAGGTGTGTGAGCTATAGTGTTGAGAAATTAAATGTTATGGTCTGTAATATTGTTTCTATATTTTAAATGTTAACATGATTTATTATGAATTATTATGAATCATTAATCAATCAAAAAGAAGATTAGGCTTCAGATGCCCCTCTTTGTTATAGGACCGCCATTTTGCATAGTGACCACAGTAAGTGTAACGTTAAGGCTCAGCTCTACCAAGCACAATGTTGTCCATTCAAACCAAAATCATGTTTGTCTGGTTATGATTTTACATCATACTGCATAGAGGGAAGGACAAGTAGCAAAACATCTCCTTCAAAGTATGTTGGCAAACTGCTTTTTGTTTTTATTTCTTTGTGCATTATTTTCCCTCAGAAATGTCATAATGTAGGCTATTCGGTCTAAACACTGATTTCCCACTGTGTTTATATACTGTGTGAACACTGTTCTAGGAGTTGACATGGACGACTGAAAAAAATTATGGCCTTAAGTATAGTACAGATAAAATATAACAATACCATGAATAAATTAACAAGCTAGAGTCTGGCAACACAACATTGACTTGGAATCCAAAGGGGAAGGAACTTTACGAGGTCCTCATATGATATTTTCTAATTTCTCATGTATTGAATTTGTTAATGAGAATACACTGGGCTTATTATCTTTGCATTTTGAAAATAGATATGATGGTTTATGGTAACTCAACTTTATTATTTAATTTGAAGATTGATTGATACATTCAATGATTAGATGAGGCTGTCAACCTGCTGGCAAAGGGGAGAGTAGGGAACTTTTGGAATAATTGACAGAGCACAGTAACTAATCAGAAGCAAGCCTGCCCACAGGTGGAAAAGCCTGTTTTTTTGTTGATTGATTGATTGATTGATTGAAAACTTTATTAACAGATTGCAGAATGGGTACAGTACAGTACAGCTCAATACATACAATTGTTAAGGGGATGCAGACCAGAGAAAGACTTTCGTCTTGTTTACATCAGGGTCCCCCATTTTCAATTCATCGTAACATTATGACATACATGACATACAGATAGACAGTACTGCTACATCTATACATTTATGACACTGTACAACTGTACAAGCAAAACTGTACATTGGAATATTGACAAGACCATACTTGGTAATTTTTACTCTACATTGGAGGGGGTTGTGTTAGGACATTTACAGGGGCCAGTTTCGAATTGCAGTCTCCCGTAGGTGTTTTTTGAGAGTGTTTTTGAAAGTGGGTAGTGATTCACATTCCTTTACAACTTTGGGTAGGGCGTTCCACATTGATGTGGCATAATTGCGAAACGTGTTTAGTCCCTTGTTTGAGCCGAATCTGGGTTTAACATGATTTGTGGAGCTCCCTCTGGTGTTGTGATCGTGGTATTCACTGACCTTTGTTCTGTCAAAACGGAGAAAACAAAGATTTTACAAAAAAGGAACTGCTTTCTCTTGCTTTCTCATTCTACCACTGTCTATTCTGGGTTTGTTCCTATAAACAGGATGAGGAGAATTCCACTGGTATTTTTGTTTTGGTTGTTTTAACTTTGGATTTAATCAAATAAACAAACTTTAATCAAAACGCACACGGACCGTCATGAAGTATGAAACACCATAACAATGGCTTTAATATCCTTACGTGTAACAAACTTGGATGTTAGAATTTAATTACGGCGTTCAGATAAAATAAATGTAACACGTTAATTAATCCCAGTTAACGCAAATAAAAAAATAGCTAATTGCATAGCTATGTATCTGTGGGGGCTGTGGTATGATGCACGCGTGTGTGTGTGTGTGTGTGTGTGTGTGTGTGTGTGTGTGTGTGTGTAGCAGGATAATCCTTTTATAACCACACTACAGATGGTTAACCGTCTGTAGTGTGGTTAGGGATGGGAATCGAGAACCGGTTCCTAATTGTCCGATTCCTGGAATTGCATGCCTCTGTGACTATCGATTCCTCTTATCGATGCCATGTTTTTCCGACAGTTGCGCATTTTAAAACAATAACGTTAGCGCTATGCATGCAGCCATAGCAGACTATTTGATTCCTTGACTAGGAAAACCTAAATGAAAATGAATGCTTTCACTGTATAAATATTTTCCCATTTCATCCATTTTAGATGATCACAATAGACTGAGGCTGCAGCTAGTGGTTATTGCAAACCTCAGGAAAATCCTTTCACGCTAGCACAGCGGGGTAAACTGACTCAGGAAAAGGTGAACGAGTGTCAATGAGCAGTCACAAAATTTGTAAGGGCTCGAAATTGCGACCATTTTGGTGGGGGCTCAACAATAAATGACAATCAGAAATGTCAAGTTGCATGTTGTTATTCTAACCAGCTTAGTTCTGCTGCATTTCCAATTTATTTATTTAAATTATACATTTATCAGGAATCGATAAGGGAATCGATAAAGAATCGGATCGATAAGCAGAATCTATAATGGAATCGTATATAGATAAAATCTTATCAATTCCCATCCCTGAAAGGGTTAACATCTGTAGTGTGATAGTGACAGTGTTAAGCCTCTGTAGTGTGTTAACATGGAGGACCCTTATGTGAACAAGACGAAAGTCTTTTTCTGGTCTTCATCCTCTTAGCAGTTTGTATTGAGCTGTACTGTATTGTACCCATTCTGCAACCTGTTAATAAAGTTTTCAATCAATCAATCAATCAAACATGCTGTAGTGTGGTGGTAAAAGGGTTAACCTGTAGTGTGGTTGTGAAAGGGTTAACCTTCTGTAGTGTGGTTGTGAAAGTGTTAACCTTCTGTAGTGTGGTTGTGAAAGGGTTAACCTGTAG
>NC_140182.1:87616403-87618903 GCF_963971535.1 Notolepis coatsorum | reverse complement strand
CACACACCACACACACACACAATGTCTCTTCATGGGGCTGGTACACAGAGAGCTTACACAGCAGAGTGTCAACACAACACACGTCAACATTAGCTCAGGCAGCGGCAGCACATCTCAGCAGCATCGCTGGATAACAGCTCACCACGTGACGCACCTCAGTGCATAGCATTACGGACAATAGCGCCTCTGAACGCCACATGTCCACACAACACATCACATTTGGGGGAATTAGCACTTTGTTACATCAGATATAGGTTTAATGTGAAAGGCAACCATATCGTACACAATTTGGATGAAAAAAGTATGATCTGTGTGAAGTCACAACACATTATGGTCACAACAACCGCATGACATACTGTGGCAAATTGACAATGTAACACACACCACACACACACACACACACACACACACACACACACACACACACACACACACACACACACACACACACACACACACACACACACACACACACACATGCACATAATCAATGTTCCCATCATACCAAACGTGTGTACACACACACACACACACACACACACACACACACACACACACACACACACACACACACAACACACACACACACACACACCACACACACACACACACACACACACACACACACACACACACACACACAACCATTTAAAATGGCCATGACATACTTTCACAATGCATGACAGCATGTGCTTTCATACCAGGCCATTATAAACTGGGCATACATACTGTACAAGCAGCCATGTACTACTGCAGACCATTCTCGCAAAACAGGCCCTGGTTCATTCCACCAAGATGGATAGATATGTATAAATGAAGATTATTATGATTCTAACCACATTTAAGCCTAATTAGGCCCCCCCACCGCCCATACTTAAATATGAACACGTATGACTTTGACTAATCTGGCTGGGCCAGCAACTTTGGAGTGAGTTCACAAAGATCTTGCATGTAGCATGTGCCCCAACCACACCAACACCAGCATTTAGGGCTCATTCCATTCCAGTCCAGGCTAACCAAGCACACTTTCCATTATATTTAGCAACTCTAGAACAAGCTTCTATAGTGACGTGGGCCGGAAGGTAAGGAGAAGACAGGCTGCGTGACTCGGGTAGCTGCTGATGCTGTGGCAAGCGGGGGATACTCCCAAAGCCGGCCCCAAGGCTCCATCCATCAGACCACTGCACGCTTGTACACGGCACACAGATACAGCAGTGTACTGTATAGGCACTGGCATGCCTGGTGTTGACCTTACATGGACAGTTGTTGCAGAGGTGAGAGGCATTTTTATGGGCATTTGCAGGTGGGCATAGAGCGAGGTTAAATTCAGAGGAACTGGCAGAGGCAGTAGAAACATGGACAAACAAGCACACACACACACACAGCACACTCACGGGCATGTGAACACACACACACACACACACACACACACACACACACACACCACACACACACACACACACACACACACACACACACACACAACACACACACACACACACACACCACACACACACACACAGCACACTCACGGGCATGTGAACACACACACACACACACACACACACACACACACACACACACACACACAGAGATAGCTGTGTTCGCAGATGTGAATAGGCAGACAGAATGCAAAAGATCAGGGATTTCTGATCTCGCACACAGAGAGATGTATAGTCTCAGCTCACAGCTGTGGGGAGGTTTCATGTGTCTTTCCATCACACACAGACACGGCAGCGCTACTACATAATCATGCTGGGACTAGCTATTGTTGCTAGACATGTATGGCTAGTCAGCCCTATCTACCTCTCGGAATTGATACATTAACGTCTAAGAACTCCCATCAGATATGGGAATTGTGAATGCACACCACTGCTAACACACCTGTGGTCACTACTGCATTGGAATACGACAGCAGGTCAGAGGTCAACTGGTGAATCTGTAGCATTGATTGAGATTGGCCTTCATGGCCACTGTTTTGTGACTATACGTGCAGCTCTACTAATTGCTGGGATTCACGCTGATGTTAAATGTATGTATGCCTGACGGACTCCTTGGCATGGAGAAGCAGACTGGTATGAATAGGGTTATTTGTGGATACGCAGGTTATGAATGAATGAATGAATGAATGAATGAATGAATGAATGAATGAATGAATGAAAACTTTATTTAACAGATTGCAGAATGGGTACAATACAGTACGGCTCAATACATACAATTGTTAAGGGGATGCAGACCTGAGAAAGACGTTTGTCTTGTTTCCATCAGGGTCCCCCATTTTCAATTCATATAGACATATATGACATACATGACATACAGATAGTCAGTACTGCTACATCTATACATTTATGACATACCAGATTTGCAAATACAGTACTGTTTGTGATACAGAAGGAGTCAAGAAAAGGGAGTATATACATTTGACGTAGAAACTGTACATTGGAGGAGGTTGGGTGGGGGGGGTTGGGTACATTGGGATATTGACAACCATACTGGGTAA
>NC_140182.1:87591097-87616203 GCF_963971535.1 Notolepis coatsorum | reverse complement strand
TGTACCACAGCTTAGTCAGTGCTTTCCTGGCTGCTACTAATAGTATCTTAATCAAATATTTGTCTTCTCCCTGAATGTCTTTCTGTGACAAGTTCCCTAGGTATAGTACTAGACTTGTCTGGGGTATTTCATATCCTACTATTTCATTTATTATCTCTCCTATCTCTTCCCAATAGTTTCTTATTTTCTGACATCCCCAGAATATGTGTGTGTGGTTCGCTACTTCTTGTCCACATTTTCTCCAACATGGTTTCTGTGCTGGTGTGTAATTGCCCTGTATTTCTGGTGTTATAAAGAATCTAATTATGTTTTTCCACCCAAACTCCCTCCATATCCTTGATCCTGTGGTTGATTGTTGTATCTTACATGTGTTATACCATTCCTCCTCTGTTATCTCTATTTCTAACTCTTTCTCCCACTTTTTTTTTACATACAAGGTTGTAATTCCCTTACTGTCCATTATTGCCTGATATAGTGCTGATATAACCCTCCCCTTCCTTCCTTCATATGATTTTACCATTATCCTAATTACCCCATTCTGTTCTTTGTCTCTTTCTTGTTTTATTTCTTTGTTATAGTAATCTCTAATCTGTAAATATCTAAAGTGGTCTCTATTCTCTAGTTCAAATCTTTCTTAAAATTTTTGTAGAGTCTGCATCTCCCCTCCTTCTATCATTGTACATATTGCTGTTATCCCCCCCCCCCCCCCCCCCCCCCCCCCATTCCCATCTTTTGAACCCATGGTCGTCTATCCCTGGTTTGAATTTGTTGTCGTGTGTTATCCATCTCAGTATCTTGGATTCTTTTTCTAGCTTGTATTTCTTTACTATTGTGTTCCATATGCTTATAGTGAATTTGGTAATTGGGTCCAGTAGTTGTCCCTGTCTTCTGAACAGCTCCCTATCTCCTATTAGTGCCTGCACTTCAAATCCCTCTCTCTTGGTTTCTATATCTTTCCATTTGGCTTCATAATTCACATTGCACCAGCATGCTACTGTCCTAAGCTGTGCTGCATAGTAATAGCCTTCTAAACTGGGTACTGCCATTCCTCCTTTCTCCTTTGGTAGTTGTAGAGTCACACATCTGATCCTTGGTCTTTTCCCCCCCCCAAATTAATCTTGATATCTGTCTATCCCATTCCCTGAATTGTTTTTGTGGTATTAATATAGGTAAAGACTGAAATAGGTATAATAACCTTGGTAATATGTTCATCGTAATGATTTCGTTCCTTGAGCTGAAATCTAGGGGCATTACTGTCCATTAGGGGTGTAACGGTACGTGTATTCGTCCCGCGAATTTACGGTACGGCCATCACGGTGCGGTACGCGCGCCATACGACAAATACGCCTCAGCGCAAACACACCAGTCGCACATGCGAGAACAGCGCGCGGCACACCGTCACAGTCGGGATACAGACTGTGACGAGCGAGCGAGAACATTACATTGGAACAGCTGCAGGGTCGTTTTCTTGTTCGCTCAATAACGTTAACCAAATGAAACCAATGGAAAGACACACACACGCGTCGCCGACACACACACACGCGCCAACAAACACATCAACATTCTCCCCACAATCAAATAAAAAAAAGAAACATACTTTTCCGGACAGATCATCTGAGCTCCACTGTGTTTAAAAACCAAATAATCCTCTGCCATTGTTGTAAGTAACATGTCATCTGTTCTCTAGTATTCAGTATCGTCGTAAAGTTAATTCTCTCTGGAAGTGAAGCATGCGCAAGGATAAGTTGTTAAAGGGGCAGTAGGCAAGTGGATGCCTGAACACAGAATGACACCAGTATCACTGACTACCACGGCAAGCCTATAGAAAATTATTCTATTTAATAATAATTATTATTATTATCATAAATATAATATATATCTTTTTATATAATTATTATAAATATTTTTTTTCTGTTGTACCAAACTCGTACCGAACAGTGACCCCAATACCGAGGTACGTACCGAACCGTGGCTTCTGTGTACCGTTACACCCCTACTGTCCATCTTTCTAGGTCTCTCTTGATTTTCTGATTAATCTGTGTATAGTTTGCCTCGTATAGCCCCTCTACCCCTCTTGTAATGTTCACCCCTAAGTACTTGATCCTGTCCATGTCCCATTTAATTTAGTATTTTTCTTTGATCTCTATCGTTGGCGTGTAGTTCAGTGTCTTCGTCACGTTGAGTCTATACCCTGAGTAATATCCATATTCTGTCAGTAAATCCATCAGTGTCGGAAAGCTTATGTCTGGTTGCCTCATATATACTATCACGTCGTCTGCGAACAGTCCCAATTTATGTTCTGTTCCCTTTATCTCCACCCCTTTGATGTCTTTGGTCTGTCTAATTAGTTGAGCCAGTGGTTTGATGAATACATCGAAGAGCGTCGGCGAAAGACAACAACCCTGTCTGGTAGCTCTCTCTAGTTTAATCCGGTCCGTCAGACTACCATTTACCTTAATCCTTGCCGTCGGTTCTTGATATAATGCCCTAATTGTTTTCATAGCGTTTTTGTCTAATCTCTCCAATACTTTATACTACTACTACTATTACTATCATCATCACCACCACCACCACTACTACTACTACTACTATAACTTCCTGGTGGTAAAATGTTCATCTTTACGAGTTGACGAGGGCCGACCGAATGCACCATCATTCTTCCTCCTGTTCTTTCCTCCCTTACAAAAAAGTATCATGGTAGTTTGATGATAATTTCAGTTTTAAGATGGTACTGCCATGGTAAAAATGTCAATTCAATGACAATATCAGGGTATTTCCATAATTCTTTGGTCACTGCCATCACTACCTTTACCATGATTGCCATGACCTTTTTTTAATGGCTGTCTTCCTCTAAAGCTCTCTATCTGCCCGTCTCTCTAAAGCTCTCTATCTGCCCGTCTCTCTAAAGCTCTCTATCTGCCCCGTCTCTCTAAAGCTCTCTATCTGCCCGTCTCTCTAAAGCTCTCTATCTGCCCCGTCTCTCTAATGCTCTCTATCTGCCCCCTCTCTAAAGCTCTCTATCTGCCCGTCTCTCTAAAGCTCTCTATCTGCCCCGTCTCTCTAAAGCTCTCTATCTGCCCCCTCTCTCTAAAGCTCTCTATCTGCCCCCTCTCTCTAATGCTCTCTATCTGCCCCCTCTCTCTAAAGCTCTCTATCTGCCCCTCTCTCTAAAGCTCTCTATCTGCCCGTCTCTCTAAAGCTCTCTATCTGCCCCGTCTCTCTAAAGCTCTCTATCTGCCCCCTCTCTCTAAAGCTCTCTATCTGCCCCGTCTCTCTAATGCTCTCTATCTGCCCGTCTCTCTCTCGCTCTCTATCTGCCCCGTCTCTCTAAAGCTCTCTATCTGCCCCCTCTCTCTAAAGCTCTCTATCTGCCCCGTCTCTCTAATGCTCTCTATCTGCCCCCTCTCTCTAAAGCTCTCTATCTGCCCCCTCTCTCTAATGCTCTCTATCTGCCCCCTCTCTCTAATGCTCTCTATCTGCCCGTCTCTCTAATGCTCTCTATCTGCCCCGTCTCTCTAAAGCTCTCTATCTGCCCCGTCTCTCTAATGCTCTCTATCTGCCCCCTCTCTCTAAAGCTCTCTATCTGCCCCGTCTCTCTAAAGCTCTCTATCTGCCCGTCTCTCTAAAGCTCTCTATCTGCCCGTCTCTCTAAAGCTCTCTATCTGCCCCCTCTCTCTAAAGCTCTCTATCTGCCCCCTCTCTCTAAAGCTCTCTATCTGCCCCCTCTCTCTAAAGCTCTCTATCTGCCCCCTCTCTCTAAAGCTCTCTATCTGCCCCGTCTCTCTAAAGCTCTCTATCTGCCCGTCTCTCTAAAGCTCTCTATCTGCCCGTCTCTCTAAAGCTCTCTATCTGCCCCGTCTCTCTAAAGCTCTCTATCTGCCCCGTCTCTCTAATGCTCTCTATCTGCCCCCTCTCTCTAAAGCTCTCTATCTGCCCGTCTCTCTAAAGCTCTCTATCTGCCCCGTCTCTCTAATGCTCTCTATCTGCCCCCTCTCTCTAAAGCTCTCTATCTGCCCCCTCTCTCTAATGCTCTCTATCTGCCCCCTCTCTCTAAAGCTCTCTATCTGCCCCCTCTCTCTAAAGCTCTCTATCTGCCCCCTCTCTCTAATGCTCTCTATCTGCCCCCTCTCTCTAAAGCTCTCTATCTGCCCCGTCTCTCTAAAGCTCTCTATCTGCCCCCTCTCTCTAATGCTCTCTATCTGCCCCTCTCTCTAAAGCTCTCTATCTGCCCCGTCTCTCTAAAGCTCTCTATCTGCCCCCTCTCTCTAAAGCTCTCTATCTGCCCCCTCTCTCTAAAGCTCTCTATCTGCCCCCTCTCTCTAATGCTCTCTATCTGCCCCTCTCTCTAAAGCTCTCTATCTGCCCCGTCTCTCTAATGCTCTCTATCTGCCCGTCTCTCTAAAGCTCTCTATCTGCCCGTCTCTCTAAAGCTCTCTATCTGCCCCCTCTCTCTAAAGCTCTCTATCTGCCCGTCTCTCTAAAGCTCTCTATCTGCCCCCTCTCTCTAAAGCTCTCTATCTGCCCCGTCTCTCTAAAGCTCTCTATCTGCCCCGTCTCTCTCTAAAGCTCTCTATCTGCCCCGTCTCTCTAAAGCTCTCTATCTGCCCCGTCTCTCTAAAGCTCTCTATCTGCCCCGTCTCTCTAAAGCTCTCTATCTGCCCCGTCTCTCTAAAGCTCTCTATCTGCCCCCTCTCTCTAAAGCTCTCTATCTGCCCCGTCTCTCTAAAGCTCTCTATCTGCCCGTCTCTCTAAAGCTCTCTATCTGCCCCCTCTCTCTAATGCTCTCTATCTGCCCCGTCTCTCTAAAGCTCTCTATCTGCCCGTCTCTCTAAAGCTCTCTATCTGCCCCCTCTCTCTAAAGCTCTCTATCTGCCCCGTCTCTCTAATGCTCTCTATCTGCCCGTCTCTCTAAAGCTCTCTATCTGCCCCCTCTCTCTAATGCTCTCTATCTGCCCCCTCTCTCTAATGCTCTCTATCTGCCCCGTCTCTCTAAAGCTCTCTATCTGCCCGTCTCTCTAATGCTCTCTATCTGCCCCGTCTCTCTAAAGCTCTCTATCTGCCCCCTCTCTCTAATGCTCTCTATCTGCCCGTCTCTCTAATGCTCTCTATCTGCCCCGTCTCTCTAAAGCTCTCTATCTGCCCCGTCTCTCTAAAGCTCTCTATCTGCCCCGTCTCTCTAAAGCTCTCTATCTGCCCCGTCTCTCTAAAGCTCTCTATCTGCCCCCTCTCTCTAAAGCTCTCTATCTGCCCCGTCTCTCTAAAGCTCTCTATCTGCCCGTCTCTCTAAAGCTCTCTATCTGCCCCCTCTCTCTAATGCTCTCTATCTGCCCCGTCTCTCTAAAGCTCTCTATCTGCCCGTCTCTCTAAAGCTCTCTATCTGCCCCCTCTCTCTAAAGCTCTCTATCTGCCCCGTCTCTCTAATGCTCTCTATCTGCCCGTCTCTCTAAAGCTCTCTATCTGCCCCCTCTCTCTAATGCTCTCTATCTGCCCCCTCTCTCTAATGCTCTCTATCTGCCCCGTCTCTCTAAAGCTCTCTATCTGCCCGTCTCTCTAATGCTCTCTATCTGCCCCGTCTCTCTAAAGCTCTCTATCTGCCCCCTCTCTCTAATGCTCTCTATCTGCCCGTCTCTCTAAAGCTCTCTATCTGCCCCCTCTCTCTAAAGCTCTCTATCTGCCCTCTCTCTCTAAAGCTCTCTATCTGCCCGTCTCTCTAAAGCTCTCTATCTGCCCTCTCTCTCTAAAGCTCTCTATCTGCTCTCTCTCTAATGCTCTCTATCTGCCCGTCTCTCTAAAGCTCTCTATCTGCCCCCTCTCTCTAAAGCTCTCTATCTGCTCTCTCTCTAATGCTCTCTATCTGCCCCGTCTCTCTAAAGCTCTCTATCTGCCCCCTCTCTCTAATGCTCTCTATCTGCCCGTCTCTCTAATGCTCTCTATCTGCCCTCTCTCTCTAAAGCTCTCTATCTGCCCGTCTCTCTAAAGCTCTCTATCTGCCCCGTCTCTCTAAAGCTCTCTATCTGCCCTCTCTCTCTAAAGCTCTCTATCTGCTCTCTCTCTAAAGCTCTCTATCTGCCCGTCTCTCTAAAGCTCTCTATCTGCCCTCTCTCTCTAAAGCTCTCTATCTGCTCTCTCTCTAAAGCTCTCTATCTGCCCGTCTCTCTAATGCTCTCTATCTGCCCCGTCTCTCTAAAGCTCTCTATCTGCCCCGTCTCTCTAAAGCTCTCTATCTGCCCCCTCTCTCTAATGCTCTCTATCTGCCCGTCTCTCTAAAGCTCTCTATCTGCCCGTCTCTCTAAAGCTCTCTATCTGCCCCCTCTCTCTAAAGCTCTCTATCTGCCCCCTCTCTCTAAAGCTCTCTATCTGCCCCCTCTCTCTAAAGCTCTCTATCTGCCCCGTCTCTCTAATGCTCTCTATCTGCCCGTCTCTCTAAAGCTCTCTATCTGCCCCGTCTCTCTAATGCTCTCTATCTGCCCGTCTCTCTAATGCTCTCTATCTGCCCCGTCTCTCTAAAGCTCTCTATCTGCCCCGTCTCTCTAATGCTCTCTATCTGCCCCCTCTCTCTAAAGCTCTCTATCTGCCCCGTCTCTCTAAAGCTCTCTATCTGCCCCGTCTCTCTAAAGCTCTCTATCTGCCCCCTCTCTCTAATGCTCTCTATCTGCCCGTCTCTCTAAAGCTCTCTATCTGCCCGTCTCTCTAAAGCTCTCTATCTGCCCGTCTCTCTAAAGCTCTCTATCTGCCCCGTCTCTCTAATGCTCTCTATCTGCCCCCTCTCTCTAAAGCTCTCTATCTGCCCCCTCTCTCTAAAGCTCTCTATCTGCCCCGTCTCTCTAATGCTCTCTATCTGCCCCGTCTCTCTAAAGCTCTCTATCTGCCCCGTCTCTCTAAAGCTCTCTATCTGCCCCTCTCTCTAATGCTCTCTATCTGCCCGTCTCTCTAAAGCTCTCTATCTGCCCCGTCTCTCTAATGCTCTCTATCTGCCCCGTCTCTCTAATGCTCTCTATCTGCCCCGTCTCTCTAAAGCTCTCTATCTGCCCCCTCTCTCTAATGCTCTCTATCTGCCCCGTCTCTCTAATGCTCTCTATCTGCCCCGTCTCTCTAAAGCTCTCTATCTGCCCCGTCTCTCTAATGCTCTCTATCTGCCCCGTCTCTCTAATGCTCTCTATCTGCCCCGTCTCTCTAAAGCTCTCTATCTGCCCCCTCTCTCTAATGCTCTCTATCTGCCCGTCTCTCTAAAGCTCTCTATCTGCCCCCTCTCTCTAATGCTCTCTATCTGCCCCCTCTCTCTAAAGCTCTCTATCTGCCCCCTCTCTCTAAAGCTCTCTATCTGCCCCGTCTCTCTAATGCTCTCTATCTGCCCGTCTCTCTAAAGCTCTCTATCTGCCCCGTCTCTCTAATGCTCTCTATCTGCCCCGTCTCTCTAATGCTCTCTATCTGCCCCGTCTCTCTAAAGCTCTCTATCTGCCCCTCTCTCTAATGCTCTCTATCTGCCCCCTCTCTCTAATGCTCTCTATCTGCCCCCTCTCTCTAAAGCTCTCTATCTGCCCGTCTCTCTAAAGCTCTCTATCTGCCCCTCTCTCTAAAGCTCTCTATCTGCCCGTCTCTCTAATGCTCTCTATCTGCCCCCCCTCTCTAAAGCTCTCTATCTGCCCCCCTCTCTAATGCTCTCTATCTGCCCCGTCTCTCTAAAGCTCTCTATCTGCCCGTCTCTCTAAAGCTCTCTATCTGCCCCGTCTCTCTAATGCTCTCTATCTGCCCCCTCTCTCTAAAGCTCTCTATCTGCCCGTCTCTCTAAAGCTCTCTATCTGCCCCCTCTCTCTAAAGCTCTCTATCTGCCCCCTCTCTCTAATGCTCTCTATCTGCCCGTCTCTCTAATGCTCTCTATCTGCCCCGTCTCTCTAAAGCTCTCTATCTGCCCGTCTCTCTAATGCTCTCTATCTGCCCCCTCTCTCTAAAGCTCTCTATCTGCCCCGTCTCTCTAATGCTCTCTATCTGCCCCGTCTCTCTAAAGCTCTCTATCTGCCCCCTCTCTCTAATGCTCTCTATCTGCCCCCTCTCTCTAAAGCTCTCTATCTGCCCCCTCTCTCTAAAGCTCTCTATCTGCCCGTCTCTCTAAAGCTCTCTATCTGCCCGTCTCTCTAAAGCTCTCTATCTGCCCCGTCTCTCTAATGCTCTCTATCTGCCCCCTCTCTCTAAAGCTCTCTATCTGCCCGTCTCTCTAAAGCTCTCTATCTGCCCCGTCTCTCTAATGCTCTCTATCTGCCCCCTCTCTCTAAAGCTCTCTATCTGCCCGTCTCTCTAATGCTCTCTATCTGCCCCGTCTCTCTAATGCTCTCTATCTGCCCCGTCTCTCTAATGCTCTCTATCTGCCCCGTCTCTCTAAAGCTCTCTATCTGCTCCGTCTCTCTAATGCTCTCTATCTGCCCCGTCTCTCTAATGCTCTCTATCTGCCCCTCTCTCTAATGCTCTCTATCTGCCCCGTCTCTCTAAAGCTCTCTATCTGCCCCCTCTCTCTAATGCTCTCTATCTGCCCGTCTCTCTAATGCTCTCTATCTGCCCCCTCTCTCTAAAGCTCTCTATCTGCCCGTCTCTCTAAAGCTCTCTATCTGCCCCTCTCTCTAAAGCTCTCTATCTGCCCCCTCTCTCTAATGCTCTCTATCTGCCCGTCTCTCTAATGCTCTCTATCTGCCCCGTCTCTCTAAAGCTCTCTATCTGCCCCTCTCTCTAAAGCTCTCTATCTGCCCCGTCTCTCTAAAGCTCTCTATCTGCCCCGTCTCTCTAATGCTCTCTATCTGCCCGTCTCTCTAAAGCTCTCTATCTGCCCCCTCTCTCTAAAGCTCTCTATCTGCCCGTCTCTCTAAAGCTCTCTATCTGCCCCTCTCTCTAAAGCTCTCTATCTGCCCCCTCTCTCTAATGCTCTCTATCTGCCTCTCTCTCTAAAGCTCTCTATCTGCCCGTCTCTCTAATGCTCTCTATCTGCCCCGTCTCTCTAAAGCTCTCTATCTGCCCCTCTCTCTAATGCTCTCTATCTGCCCGTCTCTCTAATGCTCTCTATCTGCCCGTCTCTCTAAAGCTCTCTATCTGCCCCCTCTCTCTAAAGCTCTCTATCTGCCCGTCTCTCTAAAGCTCTCTATCTGCCCCGTCTCTCTAAAGCTCTCTATCTGCCCCGTCTCTCTAATGCTCTCTATCTGCCCCGTCTCTCTAAAGCTCTCTATCTGCCCGTCTCTCTAATGCTCTCTATCTGCCCCCTCTCTAAAGCTCTCTATCTGCCCCCTCTCTCTAATGCTCTCTATCTGCCCCTCTCTCTAATGCTCTCTATCTGCCCGTCTCTCTAATGCTCTCTATCTGCCCCGTCTCTCTAAAGCTCTCTATCTGCCCCGTCTCTCTAAAGCTCTCTATCTGCCCCCTCTCTCTAAAGCTCTCTATCTGCCCCGTCTCTCTAAAGCTCTCTATCTGCCCTTCTCTCTAATGCTCTCTATCTGCCCCGTCTCTCTAAAGCTCTCTATCTGCCCGTCTCTCTAAAGCTCTCTATCTGCCTCTCTCTCTAAAGCTCTCTATCTGCCCCTCTCTCTAAAGCTCTCTATCTGCCCCTCTCTCTAAAGCTCTCTATCTGCCCCTCTCTCTAATGCTCTCTATCTGCCCCCTCTCTCTAAAGCTCTCTATCTGCCCCGTCTCTCTAAAGCTCTCTATCTGCTCTCTCTCTAAAGCTCTCTATCTGCCCCCTCTCTCTAAAGCTCTCTATCTGCCCGTCTCTCTAAAGCTCTCTATCTGCCCCCTCTCTCTAATGCTCTCTATCTGCTCCTCTCTCTAAAGCTCTCTATCTGCCCCCTCTCTCTAAAGCTCTCTATCTGCCCCCTCTCTCTAATGCTCTCTATCTGCCCCGTCTCTCTAATGCTCTCTATCTGCCCCGTCTCTCTAAAGCTCTCTATCTGCCCCGTCTCTCTAAAGCTCTCTATCTGCCCCGTCTCTCTAATGCTCTCTATCTGCCCCGTCTCTCTAAAGCTCTCTATCTGCCCCGTCTCTCTAAAGCTCTCTATCTGCCCCCTCTCTCTAAAGCTCTCTATCTGCCCCCTCTCTCTAAAGCTCTCTATCTGCCCCCTCTCTCTAAAGCTCTCTATCTGCCCCGTCTCTCTAAAGCTCTCTATCTGCCCCCTCTCTCTAATGCTCTCTATCTGCCCCGTCTCTCTAAAGCTCTCTATCTGCCCCCTCTCTCTAATGCTCTCTATCTGCCCGTCTCTCTAAAGCTCTCTATCTGCCCCTCTCTCTAATGCTCTCTATCTGCCCCGTCTCTCTAAAGCTCTCTATCTGCCCCGTCTCTCTAATGCTCTCTATCTGCCCCGTCTCTCTAAAGCTCTCTATCTGCCCGTCTCTCTAATGCTCTCTATCTGCCCCGTCTCTCTAAAGCTCTCTATCTGCCCCGTCTCTCTAAAGCTCTCTATCTGCCCCGTCTCTCTAAAGCTCTCTATCTGCCCCCTCTCTCTAAAGCTCTCTATCTGCCCCGTCTCTCTAAAGCTCTCTATCTGCCCGTCTCTCTAATGCTCTCTATCTGCCCCGTCTCTCTAAAGCTCTCTATCTGCCCCGTCTCTCTAATGCTCTCTATCTGCCCCGTCTCTCTAAAGCTCTCTATCTGCCCGTCTCTCTAATGCTCTCTATCTGCCCCCTCTCTCTAAAGCTCTCTATCTGCCCCGTCTCTCTAATGCTCTCTATCTGCCCCGTCTCTCTAAAGCTCTCTATCTGCCCGTCTCTCTAATGCTCTCTATCTGCCCCGTCTCTCTAAAGCTCTCTATCTGCCCCGTCTCTCTAAAGCTCTCTATCTGCCCCCTCTCTCTAATGCTCTCTATCTGCCCGTCTCTCTAATGCTCTCTATCTGCCCCCTCTCTCTAAAGCTCTCTATCTGCCCCGTCTCTCTAATGCTCTCTATCTGCCCCGTCTCTCTAAAGCTCTCTATCTGCCCGTCTCTCTAAAGCTCTCTATCTGCCCCCTCTCTCTAAAGCTCTCTATCTGCCCGTCTCTCTAATGCTCTCTATCTGCCCGTCTCTCTAAAGCTCTCTATCTGCCCCCTCTCTCTAAAGCTCTCTATCTGCCCGTCTCTCTAAAGCTCTCTATCTGCCCCGTCTCTCTAATGCTCTCTATCTGCCCCCTCTCTCTAAAGCTCTCTATCTGCCCCCTCTCTCTAAAGCTCTCTATCTGCCCGTCTCTCTAAAGCTCTCTATCTGCCCCGTCTCTCTAATGCTCTCTATCTGCCCCCTCTCTCTAAAGCTCTCTATCTGCCCGTCTCTCTAAAGCTCTCTATCTGCCCCGTCTCTCTAATGCTCTCTATCTGCCCCCTCTCTCTAATGCTCTCTATCTGCCCCGTCTCTCTAAAGCTCTCTATCTGCCCCGTCTCTCTAATGCTCTCTATCTGCCCCGTCTCTCTAATGCTCTCTATCTGCCCCGTCTCTCTAATGCTCTCTATCTGCCCCGTCTCTCTAATGCTCTCTATCTGCCCCCTCTCTCTAAAGCTCTCTATCTGCCCGTCTCTCTAAAGCTCTCTATCTGCCCCGTCTCTCTAATGCTCTCTATCTGCCCCCTCTCTCTAAAGCTCTCTATCTGCCCGTCTCTCTAATGCTCTCTATCTGCCCCCTCTCTCTAATGCTCTCTATCTGCCCGTCTCTCTAAAGCTCTCTATCTGCCCCCTCTCTCTAAAGCTCTCTATCTGCCCCCTCTCTCTAAAGCTCTCTATCTGCTCTCTCTCTAATGCTCTCTATCTGCCCGTCTCTCTAAAGCTCTCTATCTGCCCGTCTCTCTAAAGCTCTCTATCTGCCCCCTCTCTCTAAAGCTCTCTATCTGCCCGTCTCTCTAATGCTCTCTATCTGCCCCCTCTCTCTAAAGCTCTCTATCTGCCCCGTCTCTCTAATGCTCTCTATCTGCCCCGTCTCTCTAAAGCTCTCTATCTGCCCGTCTCTCTAAAGCTCTCTATCTGCCCCTCTCTCTAAAGCTCTCTATCTGCCCCTCTCTCTAATGCTCTCTATCTGCCCCGTCTCTCTAAAGCTCTCTATCTGCCCGTCTCTCTAATGCTCTCTATCTGCCCCCTCTCTCTAAAGCTCTCTATCTGCCCCCTCTCTCTAAAGCTCTCTATCTGCCCCTCTCTCTAAAGCTCTCTATCTGCCCCTCTCTCTAATGCTCTCTATCTGCCCCGTCTCTCTAAAGCTCTCTATCTGCCCGTCTCTCTAAAGCTCTCTATCTGCCCCTCTCTCTAAAGCTCTCTATCTGCCCCTCTCTCTAATGCTCTCTATCTGCCCCGTCTCTCTAAAGCTCTCTATCTGCCCGTCTCTCTAAAGCTCTCTATCTGCCCGTCTCTCTAAAGCTCTCTATCTGCCCCGTCTCTCTAATGCTCTCTATCTGCCCCCTCTCTCTAAAGCTCTCTATCTGCCCCCTCTCTCTAAAGCTCTCTATCTGCCCGTCTCTCTAAAGCTCTCTATCTGCCCCGTCTCTCTAATGCTCTCTATCTGCCCCCTCTCTCTAAAGCTCTCTATCTGCCCGTCTCTCTAAAGCTCTCTATCTGCCCCGTCTCTCTAATGCTCTCTATCTGCCCCCTCTCTCTAAAGCTCTCTATCTGCCCGTCTCTCTAATGCTCTCTATCTGCCCCGTCTCTCTAATGCTCTCTATCTGCCCCGTCTCTCTAATGCTCTCTATCTGCCCGTCTCTCTAATGCTCTCTATCTGCCCCCTCTCTCTAAAGCTCTCTATCTGCCCCCTCTCTCTAATGCTCTCTATCTGCCCCGTCTCTCTAATGCTCTCTATCTGCCCCGTCTCTCTAATGCTCTCTATCTGCCCGTCTCTCTAAAGCTCTCTATCTGCCCCGTCTCTCTAATGCTCTCTATCTGCCCCGTCTCTCTAAAGCTCTCTATCTGCTCCGTCTCTCTAATGCTCTCTATCTGCCCGTCTCTCTAATGCTCTCTATCTGCCCCCTCTCTCTAATGCTCTCTATCTGCCCCGTCTCTCTAAAGCTCTCTATCTGCCCCCTCTCTCTAATGCTCTCTATCTGCCCGTCTCTCTAATGCTCTCTATCTGCCCCCTCTCTCTAATGCTCTCTATCTGCCCGTCTCTCTAATGCTCTCTATCTGCCCCCTCTCTCTAATGCTCTCTATCTGCCCGTCTCTCTAAAGCTCTCTATCTGCCCCCTCTCTCTAATGCTCTCTATCTGCCCCCTCTCTCTAATGCTCTCTATCTGCTCTCTCTCTAATGCTCTCTATCTGCCCCCTCTCTCTAATGCTCTCTATCTGCTCTCTCTCTAAAGCTCTCTATCTGCCCCGTCTCTCTAAAGCTCTCTATCTGCTCCCTCTCTCTAAAGCTCTCTATCTGCCCCCTCTCTCTAATGCTCTCTATCTGCCCGTCTCTCTAATGCTCTCTATCTGCCCGTCTCTCTAAAGCTCTCTATCTGCCCCCTCTCTCTAAAGCTCTCTATCTGCCCGTCTCTCTAAAGCTCTCTATCTGCCCCCTCTCTCTAATGCTCTCTATCTGCTCTCTCTCTAAAGCTCTCTATCTGCCCGTCTCTCTAATGCTCTCTATCTGCCCCGTCTCTCTAAAGCTCTCTATCTGCCCCCTCTCTCTAATGCTCTCTATCTGCCCGTCTCTCTAATGCTCTCTATCTGCCCCGTCTCTCTAAAGCTCTCTATCTGCCCCCTCTCTCTAAAGCTCTCTATCTGCCCGTCTCTCTAAAGCTCTCTATCTGCCCCGTCTCTCTAATGCTCTCTATCTGCCCCTCTCTCTAAAGCTCTCTATCTGCCCCGTCTCTCTAAAGCTCTCTATCTGCCCCCTCTCTCTAAAGCTCTCTATCTGCCCCGTCTCTCTAAAGCTCTCTATCTGCCCCCTCTCTCTAATGCTCTCTATCTGCCCCCTCTCTCTAATGCTCTCTATCTGCCCGTCTCTCTAATGCTCTCTATCTGCCCCGTCTCTCTAAAGCTCTCTATCTGCCCCGTCTCTCTAAAGCTCTCTATCTGCCCCCTCTCTCTAAAGCTCTCTATCTGCCCCGTCTCTCTAAAGCTCTCTATCTGCCCGTCTCTCTAATGCTCTCTATCTGCCCCCTCTCTCTAAAGCTCTCTATCTGCCCGTCTCTCTAAAGCTCTCTATCTGCTCTCTCTCTAAAGCTCTCTATCTGCCCCTCTCTCTAAAGCTCTCTATCTGCTCTCTCTCTAAAGCTCTCTATCTGCCCCGTCTCTCTAAAGCTCTCTATCTGCTCTCTCTCTAAAGCTCTCTATCTGCCCCCTCTCTCTAAAGCTCTCTATCTGCCCGTCTCTCTAAAGCTCTCTATCTGCCCCCTCTCTCTAATGCTCTCTATCTGCTCTCTCTCTAATGCTCTCTATCTGCCCGTCTCTCTAATGCTCTCTATCTGCTCTCTCTCTAAAGCTCTCTATCTGCCCCCTCTCTCTAAAGCTCTCTATCTGCCCCCTCTCTCTAATGCTCTCTATCTGCCCCGTCTCTCTAATGCTCTCTATCTGCCCCGTCTCTCTAAAGCTCTCTATCTGCCCCGTCTCTCTAAAGCTCTCTATCTGCCCCGTCTCTCTAATGCTCTCTATCTGCCCCGTCTCTCTAAAGCTCTCTATCTGCCCCCTCTCTCTAATGCTCTCTATCTGCTCTCTCTCTAAAGCTCTCTATCTGCCCCCTCTCTCTAATGCTCTCTATCTGCTCTCTCTCTAAAGCTCTCTATCTGCCCCTCTCTCTAAAGCTCTCTATCTGCCCCGTCTCTCTAAAGCTCTCTATCTGCCCCCTCTCTCTAATGCTCTCTATCTGCTCTCTCTCTAATGCTCTCTATCTGCTCTCTCTCTAATGCTCTCTATCTGCCCGTCTCTCTAATGCTCTCTATCTGCTCTCTCTCTAAAGCTCTCTATCTGCCCCGTCTCTCTAAAGCTCTCTATCTGCCCCGTCTCTCTAAAGCTCTCTATCTGCCCCCTCTCTCTAAAGCTCTCTATCTGCCCCCTCTCTCTAAAGCTCTCTATCTGCCCCCTCTCTCTAAAGCTCTCTATCTGCCCCCTCTCTCTAAAGCTCTCTATCTGCCCCCTCTCTCTAATGCTCTCTATCTGCCCCTCTCTCTAAAGCTCTCTATCTGCCCCGTCTCTCTAAAGCTCTCTATCTGCCCCGTCTCTCTAAAGCTCTCTATCTGCCCGTCTCTCTAATGCTCTCTATCTGCCCGTCTCTCTAATGCTCTCTATCTGCCCCGTCTCTCTAAAGCTCTCTATCTGCCCCCTCTCTCTAAAGCTCTCTATCTGCCCCGTCTCTCTAAAGCTCTCTATCTGCCCGTCTCTCTAAAGCTCTCTATCTGCCCGTCTCTCTAATGCTCTCTATCTGCCCGTCTCTCTAAAGCTCTCTATCTGCCCCCTCTCTCTAAAGCTCTCTATCTGCCCCCTCTCTCTAAAGCTCTCTATCTGCCCCGTCTCTCTAAAGCTCTCTATCTGCCCCGTCTCTCTAATGCTCTCTATCTGCCCCCTCTCTCTAAAGCTCTCTATCTGCCCCGTCTCTCTAAAGCTCTCTATCTGCCCCGTCTCTCTAAAGCTCTCTATCTGCCCCGTCTCTCTAATGCTCTCTATCTGCCCCCTCTCTCTAAAGCTCTCTATCTGCCCGTCTCTCTAAAGCTCTCTATCTGCCCGTCTCTCTAAAGCTCTCTATCTGCCCCGTCTCTCTAAAGCTCTCTATCTGCCCCGTCTCTCTAATGCTCTCTATCTGCCCCCTCTCTCTAAAGCTCTCTATCTGCCCCGTCTCTCTAAAGCTCTCTATCTGCCCCCTCTCTCTAAAGCTCTCTATCTGCCCCGTCTCTCTAATGCTCTCTATCTGCCCCCTCTCTCTAAAGCTCTCTATCTGCCCGTCTCTCTAAAGCTCTCTATCTGCCCCCTCTCTAAAGCTCTCTATCTGCCCCCTCTCTCTAAAGCTCTCTATCTGCCCGTCTCTCTAAAGCTCTCTATCTGCCCGTCTCTCTAAAGCTCTCTATCTGCCCCGTCTCTCTAAAGCTCTCTATCTGCCCCCTCTCTCTAAAGCTCTCTATCTGCCCGTCTCTCTAAAGCTCTCTATCTGCCCGTCTCTCTAAAGCTCTCTATCTGCCCCGTCTCTCTAAAGCTCTCTATCTGCCCCTCTCTCTAAAGCTCTCTATCTGCCCCGTCTCTCTAAAGCTCTCTATCTGCCCCGTCTCTCTAAAGCTCTCTATCTGCCCCGTCTCTCTAAAGCTCTCTATCTGCCTGTCTCTCTAAAGCTCTCTATCTGCTCTCTCTCTCTAAAGCTCTCTATCTGCCCGTCTCTCTAAAGCTCTCTATCTGCCCCGTCTCTCTAAAGCTCTCTATCTGCCCGTCTCTCTAATGCTCTCTATCTGCCCCCTCTCTCTAATGCTCTCTATCTGCCCGTCTCTCTAATGCTCTCTATCTGCTCTCTCTCTAATGCTCTATATCTGCTCTCTCTCTAATGCTCTCTAGCTGCTCTCTCTCTCTAGAACTCTCTAGCTGCTCTCTCTCTACTATATCTATCTCCCTGTAAAGCTATCTATCTGCTCTCTCTATGCTCTCTCTAGCTCTCTCTATGCTATCTCTCTCTCCATCTCTTTCTCTCTATCTCTCTATCTGCTCTCTCTCTCTAAACCTCTCTATCTCCTCTCACTTTATCTGCTCTCTCTAAACCTTTCTATCTACTCTCTCTCTTTATCTGTTCTCTCTCTCTCTCTAAACCTCTCTATCTGCTCTCTCTTTATCTGCTCTCTCTCTCTCTAAACCTCTCTATCGCCTCTCTCTCTTTATCTGCTCTCTCTAAACCTCTCTATCTGCTCTCTCTCTTTATTTGTTATCTCTCTAAATCTCCCTATGTGCTCTCTCTCTCTCTAAAGTATGACCTTCGTTATGTCATTGCTTAGTTAGCATCACGCCCAGTCCACACGATCACAGGTATTTTTGACACTGAGGTTTTATAATTATTCAAAAGAAATAAACCTCTATACACACGACTGGTTTAAACTCATACTCAATACATGTAGTACAATGCCAAAGCAGTAGGTGGCGATGTAGTTCAAACATGAAGGCCATTTTCAACCAATCAGAAGGGTTGAACGCGTCACTACACGTCCTGCTCAAAACAGAAACCCGCCATCTTTAAATTACCTCGCGTGAACCATTAGCAACATAGCATTTATTTTGCAGCAAGAAACAAAGTGCAATAAAAGTGCAATAAACAAAAAAGGATACATTCACTGTGTGTTCTGCCTCATTTGTTGATGAAACAAAACCAACATCAACACAATTTACCACCAAGAGCGGAGAGTTTAGTCTCACAAAAAGATCTCTGATGTTGTTAGCTACATGCTAATGTGATTATTTGGATTTTCCATTATAATAGTTAGCATTGTGGCTAGCGTACATTAGCGTAGTAACGTTAACGCTAGTAGAATGAATGGATGAAAACTTTATTTAACAGATTGCAGAATGGGTATAATACAATACGGCTCAATACAAACAATTGTTAAGGGGATGCAGACTGTTGTAGTTTGGACTGGGTTCCTTATAACAATAACTTGACAACACATGAGCTTAGTTGGTAGCCGCAGCTACTTGGGACAGCTCTGCTGTAAACACTGGAAATAACCTCGGTTACTATGTCCACACGCAACCAATGCAACCGGGATGCGCCCAAAACCCCACCCTGGACTCCGGTTTTCAAAGACCACGGTTGCAGACAGTGTTCCAAAAACCCGGTTGCGTGTGGACGAACAGTGCAACCGCGCACATTAAGGCTCGGTTACATAACACCCTGCGTTCGTGTGGACAGGGCCTAACAGTATAATGTAACCTCTGTCTTCCACTCCCCCCCCCCCTCTCTCTCTTACCGCAGGAGGATACCATCCGGTGAAGATAGGTGACCTGTTCAATGGGAGGTACCATGTGATCAGGAAGCTGGGGTGGGGCCACTTCTCCACCGTATGGCTGTGTTGGGACATCCAGTGAGTCACACACACACATTCAGACACACACACCCACGCACACCCATTCACTGAAATGAAATACTTCTCTACTTTTACTTAAGTCGAATTTTGAATGGAGGACTTTTAGTACTATTTTATCTGGGTACTTCTACTTTTATTTAATGTCCCTTTTCCACTGCATAGTACCTACTCGACTCTACTCGACTCTACTCTACTCGCTTTAGGTACCTGGTACTTCGTTCCTTTTCCACTGCAGGTAGTACTCAGTTTGTCTCCGTGTGGGGAGGCGGGGCCGCTGGCGTACAGCATGAGAGCTCCGTGAGCATATAGCTATGTCTGTGAGGGCTTGGAGCAAGCCAGAGTAAAACACAGTTTTCAATCAATTAATAAATAACATTAACCAGACTCTCATTGTGTCTATTCTACTAACGCTAACGTTACCTCTCATTGTGTCTATTCTACAAGCTTTAACATTACCTCTCGTGTCTATCGGCTAACGTTAACGTTAGCATTAGCATTAGGCTAACAACAAGCTTTAACGTTACCTCTCGCGTCTATCTGCTAACGTTAGCATTAGGTAATAACCGGTTTAAAATGGATGGTGATTACCTTGTGTCTATTCTACTAGCATTAACGTTACTAGTACAAACAATCAATAGCGAGTTATATTGATCACGCTATGTATGCTAGCCATGCTAAAAAGCAAGCACATTAGCACCTAAGCTAACAACAAGCTTAAGTTTTGTGAGACTAAACTCTCCGCTCTGTGGCAAATTGTGTTGATGTCGGTTTTGTTCATCAATAAATGAGGCAGAATACACAGTGAATCTATCCTTTTTTGTTTATTGCACTTGTTCCTGCTGCAAACAAATAATGAATCCTAAGCGAGGCATTAAAGATGGCGGCTTTCTGTTTTTGTGCAGACGCTCCAACATGACTCTTCTCTCTTCTGACCAATCAGTGGTCTGCAGTGTTTCACGTCACTTTTCTGGTACCACTTCTACCCGATTGGAACCTCGACAGAGCAGGGACTAAAAAAGTACCCAAAAAGTACCCAAAAAGAACCTGGTACCAGGTACTTTGGTAATGGAAAACCGAAAATGCTGAGTAGAGTAGAGTCGAGTAGGTACCATGAAGTGGAAAAGGGGCATAAGTAAAGGAACTGTGTACTTCTTCCACCACTGCATTTGTGTTGTGTGTGAAATATGGGGACATTCCGTAGACTTACATTCATTCTGTAATTAACCCTAGCCTTAACCCTAACCTTAGCCTTAATCCTAACCTTAACCATGACAATGCGTTAGCTTGTCAAACAAAATAATGTCCTCGTTTTGTCCTCAAAACCCAAAATATCCTCATTTTATGGTGTGTATTCTTAGAATTGGTCCACACACACCATTCCACTCGGTATCGTAGCATTTACAAAGTGGCTTCGTGCAAACTTCACCTAGCCCTCACACGCACACACGCACCTGTTGACGGGATCTGGCGCGTCACCATGGCAACCGGTGCAACCAGACCTCATTCTGGAGAGACACCAAAGCCAGTAGCCAGCTGCAACATAACCGAGTTAATGTGCAAACCACACGATGTGTTCGACACCATCATTATCCCAGGATCACCTTTCCCTGGGTCTCACACACACACACACACACACACACACACACACACACACACACACACACACACACACACACACACACTCACTCACTCACTCACTCACTCACTCACTCACTCACTCACTCACTCACTCACTCACTCACTCACTCACTCACTCACTCACTCACTCACTCACTCACTCACTCACTCACTCACTCACTCACTCACTCACTCACTCACTCACTCACTCACTCACTCACTCACTCACTCACTCACTCACTCACTCACTCACTCACTCACTCACTCACTCAATCTCTCCCCCTCTCTCTCTCTCTCTCTCTCTCTCACACACACACACACACACACACACACACACACACACACACACACACACACACACACACACACACACACACACACACACACACACACACACACACACACAACTGGCCTACATACACTCACATGTTCTCCTGTCACCCGTATTACACTAATGGTGGCATGCATACACTTAGCTATGTCCTTGTGTTTCTTTTAACTTTTCTGTATTACACTGTAAAAAGTAAAAGTGCAATGAATAGGGAGGTGTAGTGGTTACTTCCTGGTCTATAGGGAGGTGTAGTGGTTACTTCCTGGTCTATAGGGAGGTGTAGTGGTTACGTTATTGCTGTTTCCGGCCGGTCCACCATCTTGAAAACGCAATGTATTTCTGCATTGCCCATTTCTAAATTGTCTCATTTAAAACAAATAAAGCATGAACATTTTGCATGGTGTACCTTTCTGTTCGTATTCATCCACAATCTATAGTTCAACATGAAAATATTCGCAATTAATCATAAAAAAAAATTGCCAAATTTTATTTCAACCAAAAATGCTTAAAGGCCCACTTGCATGTTGTATTTTTGTTCAATAAACAATGTGACTAGGCCAACGGTGACTTTCATGAAGAGGGACAATTTTTTTATCAAAATTTTCCCAGTTTTAGCGTTTTTATCAAACATTTTGTCCGCCGAACCACAACCACCACGCACGTGGATATTTTAATCCATGGTTCATAACATGCGCATGTCATCTTAACTCTTTCAGTGCCACTCACAAGATTTCTCGTGTTTTTTTATAGGTGGTTGCTAGCCACTCACGAGATTTCTCGGATTTTTTTATTTTTATTTTTTTTTCGATCTGAAAAATTATTGCATCACCCGAGCCTACCCGAGTATAGCCGAGGGGCGCCGACGATCACTGTGGAAAAAAGCGCCCCCTGTCGTCTCCCAGATGACATAAGTGATTTTGGAATGGACTCAATGAAAATGAATGGGGAAAAAAATCCGGTACTCCACATTTTCCAGTTCACTGATCCAGCCGGGGTTACCAGAGTTCATTCTGGAGCCTCAGATCCCCGCGGATCATAGAGATCTACTGTGTCGCGTTGGATCCATACACGTATCGATTTTTTCTAATGGTGATCAGGAATTGGAATATACCAGTTGGATACCATCTGATGTCAGGTAAGGACTCTATGTTATCAGTGGTAGGATAATCGGAGTAAGTTTGATGAAGTTATAAGCTGTTTTGTGAAATGTCTTCTTTCGGTTTCACTGTAAAACTCAGTGAGGTAATCAACGGAGCGATTATCAGTGCGCAGCCGTAATGTGCTTGCGTGCACGTATAATATTGATCATCTAGCGTTTATTTGAAAACGATTCATAAAAAGGCCGACGAATATCAACGTTGTGGAATATTCCACTAAAAGACGATTTTCATAGAATGCTCCAGAATGAGCTGTTTTTTATATCAAAACGGGGGCTTTTCTAACTGCTCTGAAATGGAAACGACGCGATAAAAATACAATCTGTCTTCACAGCACTGACTGGAAATAGTCTTTGATAATGCGATGGGCAGATTAGACACATAGTCATAATTTAAAACATAGATTAGGCGATATTAACGTTAACATTGGCGCGGATGGTGGCATTCAAGCGGTAAAACGGAAAACCAGGCGTGGCATTGAAAGAGTTAATGATGACGTCACACAAGGTACAGGGCAGCAGGGGGAGCGCTGAGAATCACAGGCAGGTAGTGGCAGGAAGCAAAGAGCCTTCTTGTTACTACTGCTAGCCGAGGAGCTAGTATCTGTTTCACCTAACACTATTGCTCCGTGATCATAGCCATTTATCTCTAAAGCTAACCACTATTTGTAAAAGCCACAACCACGTTACCATATTTGTAAATACTCATGTAAATCATTGTGTCGTTGTACATATTGTGTATATAACGTTAGTAACTAAGTTAGCTTGCTTGCTAGCTGGCTATCCCGAAACTCCTAACATGCCCCGATTTAAAATGGTTCTCTCCTCTTTGTATACCTTTGTGCTCCCAAACAAAGTATTCTGCCAGGGAACTTATGGACACGACAGTAGTATAAGGTGTTTGAGCTTGTAACATTAACGTTAGTTAGCTATCGTGGTAGCCCCTTTCGTGACTGTGATGCACCGAGTGCTATCCGAGGGGCTACTATCGTATCAACATGCCGTGACGTGTAGCTTGCTAGCCGGCATGATGCATGCAGTGCTTTGCCCCACAGGTCTGAGAAGAGGACCTGCACATTTTACTCGTTCCCCAAACTCTTTTACATGCCCCGATTTAAAATGGTTCACGACAGTAGACATAATGCTAACGTTAGCAGGGTAACGTTAACGTTAGCCAGAACCATATAGCCAGCTTGGTACTATGACCCGGACGGGGATAAGGTATAAGGCGACAGCCTAACCAGACCAATAGCGGCTCCGTACTGAACAACAGGCTGCCTAGTGGTACATGTAGTTCTTTTTTTACGACATTACAAACCTTATAACTACCTTGTTTCAACAAAAAATGCAGTTGTAGCTGGTCCATCAAAGTCTCTCCGACGATTAAACCCATTTGCGTCTTGTAAGGGGTCCATTTGGATCAAGGAAATAGCTTTCTGCACTTGTCAAACGCCATTGTAGTGGATGAGAAGTAGGGGAAAGTTACCTGCAGTGACGTCGCGGCACTGATAGCGTCTGATACGCTTTTTGATTGGCTCCATACATGTTATTCGTGCATGGACATTTTTAACCCTTTCTGAGTGGAATTCCCGGCGTCAAATGGAAAAAAATAAATAATGAAAATAGATACCAATGATGTAAACTACCCATAATTGAAGAGTAGGGTTTAACCTGCAAGTGGGCCTTTAAACAATAATGTTAGTGATAGAAGGGAACTCATTTTGTGCAAAAATGGAAAGCTTTTCAATTTCCATGCCGCAGAATTGTTACAATAGCCGATAATCCATTTTCCCAATGATAAATCCCTATATGGGTGGACCTCGCAGGCGGTCCAAAGCGACGTCAGACTACACCTCCCTATAGAGCGTGACAGTGACACTGTCAGCCTGTTAGAGGTTTGATCTGATCTGGGTGGTACATCCATACTATTGATGTGATGCTGGTTAGACCCAACAAGAGAGGACATTATATAGAAAGCAACCAAGTAAACATCGCCTCCTTCAACTTCACAGTTTTTAACAGAAAGCAGCAGGTTCACCAGAACAGTGCTAGAGGGAAATGTCATCATCCCAGGGAGAAAAAGCGCATTTAGCAAATCAGCCTTCTCGATCAGAGCTGCAGAGTTCTGGAACACCATCCCATCACACATCCGCAGTACTAATACACTCAGGTTCTTCACACCTCAAATCATGGCTGTTACAAAATCAGGTCTGTGACCATGACCATTAGCAAGTCACGTCGCAGTCCAGCTGCCCAGCCCCCTGTATGCTTGCCCACTAGCCTGACTGTCCTGATTGTGATTATGTGGTTATGTGATTTATGATTATGTATATGTGTGCCTGCCATATGTGTGCCGGCCTATACGATGTTTATACATGTATAGCTTTGATTTGTCCCTGTACACTGTTTTTTTTTTTTTTTTATAGATGCACGAATGCCTAGTGAGTGAATGTACAGAATATTTATGTTTTAAACTGTTTTTATATTAGCTCTAATGTCCTTCTATTTTTCTGTTTATTTTCTGGCTTAAACATCTGGCCCAGGGACTACAACTGAAAACTAGCAACCCTGCTAATGTTGGCATATTTACAGTTTTTAATTTGTGTTCATTTATAAATGTATAACTGTTGATTGATATGCACTGTCCCTGATCAAATAAACTGAGTAAACTAAACTAAACTAAACTACACACCAGGAACAGAAAGGCAGGATAAATCCCCCAATTCTACATTTAACAACTGATAAAAACATCTCAATAGTACTCTAACCCTCAATATTGGATCATTCATTTTATATATTTACAGTAATGTATTGTTGTGCAGTATATTAGCAAATACAAATAGTTAACCTACTCAGTCTAAATGTGAGTATCCAGTAAACTTGAACAAAACATTTACATAGTCACAGCATTCTTAAAGGAACACGCCAACATTTGGGCAAATTTTGGGACAAGAAGATAGATACCAGTTTCCTCTCTGTGCGTTCAGTAGAAAGCTATCTGGCTGCACGTTAGCCTAGTTTAGCACAATGAATGGAAGCGGACAGTGCCGGTTAGCCTAGGCATTGTCCAACTCACACCTCTCCCGAAGGCTAACTGGCACTGTCCGCTTCCATTCATTGTGCTATTCATTGTCAGACTTTGTGAGCTGGAGCTGTCATACTGTCATTATACGATACGAGTCAGCATCCTACGTCAGTCGATGGCTGTCCGACACGCATCATTTCATCGCATCGCATCATGTGCATCGCAAGCATTTAGCCAAAGGAGAAAGCAGTCTCACTGACTGTTTAGGCAGTTAGCTTGCAGTATTACTGTTTCCTAGGGTTGGGTCGGTGCCAAAATTGATACTAAAATAATGCCGGTTCATAAATGGTTCCAAAATGTGTAATCAGTCCACTGAACGACCCAAGTCAGCTGACCATCGTTCACAACAAATGTCCACGACAGGGACATTTTGTCTAAGACTGCACAGTGTGTGTAGGATTTATCGCACAGTGTATGTAGGGTTTATCGCACAGTGTATGTAGGGTTTATCGTACAGTGTATGTAGGGTTTATCGTACAGTGTATGTAGGGTTTATCGCACAGTGTATGTAGGGTTTATCGTACAGTGTATGTAGGGTTTATCGCACAGTGTATGTAGGGTTTATCGCACAGTGTATGTAGGGTTTATCGTACAGTGTATGTAGGGTTTATCGTACAGTGTATGTAGGGTTTATCGCACAGTGTATGTAGGGTTTATCGTACAGTGTATGTAGGGTTTATCGCACAGTGTATGTAGGGTTTATCGCACAGTGGGGTTTATTGCAGAGTGTACTGTATGTAGGGTTTGTCACAGTATGTAGGGTTTATCGCACAGTGTAGGGTTCATTGCAGTGTATGTAGGGTTTATCGCACAGTGTAGGGTTTATTGCAGTGTATGTAGGGTTTATCGCACAGTGTAGGGTTTATTGCAGAGTGTATGTAGGGTTTATCGCACAGTGTATGTAGGGTTTATCGCACAGTGTAGGGTTTATTGCAGAGTGTATGTAGGGTTTATCGCACAGTGTATGTAGG
>NC_140182.1:87581097-87586097 GCF_963971535.1 Notolepis coatsorum | reverse complement strand
ACGGTTCGATTTTTAGTCTGTTACTTTCGCATCTCAAAAGCGGCCTTTGTCTCCGTGGGACACGGACACACAGATCGTTGTCTTCCCCCCTGTAGGAAAGGCAGTTGCTTCTGATACAAAAAAAGTCAAGTTATAACTTATAATTGAAAAGAACCAGACTCCACAAACTCTCGGTGAACCGCTATCCTGTGATTGAACCTCCTACGTGAGCTTTCGGGCGACTAATTACTGCACATCGCAAAGTTATACATTTCTCCTCAGCCCTCCTCCAATCCCGCGTTACCGCAGCACGGTGGAGCGAGAGCGATATCTCAACACTTCTCAGTCAGACGGCTGTCCTGTGAGGTATAGGAATTACACGCGCCAAGGCATGGAGGGGAAGAAAAACCTTGATTATTATGGATCTGGGGCAAGGGAATAAGGCGTCGTGAAAGGACTTTAATTCAATTCTCTTTCAACAGATTCCCGCCCTCCCCCCACCATAGATTCTGTATGACGTCTGCAACAGAGGTTATACATAATCTAATGTGGTCCTTTCTAGGCCAATGGAATACCAAGTGTGTGTGTGTGATTGATTGATTGATTGAAAATGTTATTAACAGATTGCAGAATGGGTACAATACAGTACAGCTCAATACACACAATTGTTAAGGGGATGCAGACCAGAGAAAGACTTTCGTCTTGTTTACATCAGGGTCCCCCATTTTCAATTCATCATACCATATATGACATACATGACATACAGATAGACAGTACTGCTACATCTATACATTTATGACATACCAGATTTACAAATACAGTACTGTTTGTGATACAAAAAGAGTAAAAAAAAAAAGAGAGTATATACATTTGACGAAGAAACTGGAGGTGGGGGGGGGGAACTGTACATTGGAGGTGGTTGAGTGGGTGGGGTGGGGCGGGGGGGGATGGGTAGGCGGGGTGGGGGTAACTGTACATTGGATTATCAACGAAACCTTACTTGGTTCCAAGAAGAGGGTCTCGTGTATTACTGGGTTAGGACATTTACTGTACATTGGAGGGGGTTGGGTTAGGACATTTACAGGGGCCAGTTTCGAATTGCAGTCTCCCGTAGGTGCTCCTTGAGAGTGGTTTTAAAAGTGGGTAGTGATTCACATTCCTTTACAGCTGTGGGTAGGGCATTCCACATTGATGTGGCATAATTGCGAAACGTGTTTAGTCCCTTGTTTGAGCCGAATCTGGGTGTAACATGATTTGTGGAGCTCCCTCTGGTGTTGTGGTCGTGGTATTCACTGACCTTTGGGAAGTATTTTGACATGTACATCGGTACCTTAGTCGTGTAGTGTATCTTGAAGACCAGGCCCATTGCAAGTTGCTGTACTCTGTCGTCTACTCTAGGCTGTGGTTACACTAGGGCCAGTTTTCGTTTCAGTTTTCAGTTTCAGTTTCGCTTTTCAGAACGCTACGTAATGGCAGGCAAGTTAGACATTGTTTTGTCTCCTGACCACCGAGTGATGTTTATACATGTAGTACAATGCCAAAGCAGTTCAAACATGAAGGCCATTTTCAACCAATCAGAAAGGTTAAACGAGTCACTCCACATCCTGCTCAAAATCTCAAAAGCCACCATCTTTATACCTCGCATGAGCCATTTAGCCACATAGCATTTATTTTTCAGCAAGAAATAAAGTGCAATAAACAAAAACAGATACATTCACTGTGTTCTGCCTCATTTGTTGATGATTTGTTGATGAAACAAAACTAACATCAACACAATTGACCACCAAGAGCGGACTTTAGTCTCACAAAAAATATCGCAGATTGGGATATGCCAGTATAACAGTATAGAATTGTGGCTAGCAGCGAAGTAACGTTAATGCTAGCAGAATGAAAGGATGTAAACGTTATTTAACAGATTGCAGAATGGGTACAATACAATACGGCTCAATACAAACAATTGTTAAGGGAATGCAGACTGTTGTAGCTTGTTATATTAATCAGCGTCCCCAGAGCGATAGTTCAACTTGACTAACAGGGTCTGAAAGTAACGTTAGCTAGGTAGCTATGAGGTGCAAGCATAGTCGTAGTACCCTTGAATGAGTGCTCCTGCCAGAGTCTTCAGGGTATTCTTGTTTACCAGAGAGGAGATCTGGTACAAGAATCTAGTTCGTTGGTTGACTTTTTTTATTACATTGGATGCCATTTTGTCACAGGAAAGATTTGCCTCTAGGATGGAACCTAGGAATGTAATTTCATCTTTCCTTGTGACAATATTGTCACCCACTGTAACTGAGAAGCCGTCGGTCTTGCTGAGTTTGTTATTTGAACCGAAGAGAATGGACTCTGTTTTACCCAGGTGTAATGATAGTTTGTTGTCAGCGAGCCAGGTGCAGATTTTGTGTGTGTGTGTGTGTGTGTGTGTGTGTGTGTGTGTGTGAGTGTGTGTAGGTGTGTGTGTGTGTGTGTGTGTGTGTGTGTGTGTGGGTGCGTGTGTATAGGTGTGTGTGTGTGTGTGTGTGTGTGTGTGTGTGTGTGTGTGTGTGTGTGTGTGTGTGTGTGTGTGTGTGTGTGTGTGTGTGTGTGAGTTTGAACGACTGGTTCGATAGGGGGAGAAGAGAGGTTCTGATGTTTGAACTGTGTGACTTCTGACAGTCCTTGTTTTCTCTGTGTTTCTCTGGCAGTCAGCACAGCCCCCCAGCTCAAACCGGTGAGTACGACAGATGTGAGTATTAGATGACAGAAATGACACGCACGCACACACACACACACACACACACACACACACACACACACACACACACACACACACACACACACACACACACACACACACACACACACACACACACACACACAACCGAAATGTCATGGAACAAAGATTTTTGGAGCAGTGTTCATGTGGAGAGAAAGGAGAGAAAAAGCCACACAATGTGTTGTTTCTCCTACATTTTGACACTGGGCCGGGCTGGTGTTCTACGACCGCAGAGAAAACAAACTGGGAATGATGAGCAGTACTGCCCGGTTCGTCCGGTTGAGCAGTTTCTCCGTATCTCATTGTTAAACTGACAGCCATCATTTATAGCATCAAAAGATACCTCAATCCATTAATTTTCTTCTTGATTTGGAGCAGTGGATATAGTTGTTACCATTTTAGGAACGGCATGCATCTGGTGAAAATTGAGATGGAAAAACAGCGAGAGGAAGGTGTTCTCACCTTTCAAGTTCTGCAAACCAAATAGGCTGATACGTAAAAAATATGTAACACGTACGTACAAAATATACATATCACTACAAAAAGTCCTAACTTCTACCCCTCCGTTTTGAGTCAGCTTCTGAAAACACTTCGTTGGGGGGGCCAGTTGGAGGGCTTCATGACCTCTACCCCTAGATCCACGAAATAATCGGGACATCCTACCCTCCGTGCAAAACGGAGGGGTAGAGCCAAGTGCATGGTAAGGCCAAGGGATTGGGCCTAATACACAGAATCTTGTCATCCTCTGCACGTTATGCCTTAGCTCAGATAATTTGTTTTTGAGTGTCCAATAACATTGTACCGGATCCACTAGCAGGGTGGACACAAGGTCCAACACCTTGTTTCTTCTTGTAAACGGCTCACTTTTGTTTATATTATATTATATGTCCACCCATTGTTGTTTACAAGCTGAATTTATTTATTTGAACCTCATATACAGTGTAACCTTTAGTCAATTTTCGCCATTTTCTTTGCTCTCGTAATGTTTATATCCCATCCATATTAAGTCTCACTTTTGGTAGGCTTGTCCATGGACAAGATATGCCTCCTAAAGTGTGTAAACGGAAGTACAGGCTACAGGCTTTCCGGTTTCGACAAAACAATTATAGAAACGTGTGAAGTGCACAATATTTCCTTGTTTAAGCCACTGCAACGGCTTTGCCTGAAGAATTTAATACATGACCGGGACGTTCTAGCTTGTTTGCCGACAGGATTCGGGAAAAGTTTGGTCCGTTCGGAGGCAGCTTCCAGGGGAAGTACATACACCGGAAATTCTACCCGTACACACTTTCGGCCGTAGTTCTTACCAGGCTTTATCTCACAGAGGAGATAAAACTGGGAACGAGGTTACACTTTCGGAGTCTGACCTCCTTTGATTGACAGGCAGATAGCTTTCAAATAGACCAATCAATTTGAACACAAGGGCATGTTCTCACACCTCCAGTGCACTCGTTTTGTCCTGTAAGTCACCCCAGTGCTCGTGCGTCCTCGTGCGTGATATACAATTTCCTCCTTCCCTCCTACTGTACGCTATACCAATTAGTAGTCAGAAACTCCATTGGATACATTTAATTGACAGGAATTTAGGAATTTTTGCTACTTAATAGTAGCCTACACCAGATCACCAATTTACAATGTAAAAAGGAATGGACCTGTCTCAAACCCTGCCCTCTTTTCTTGATCCTCCAATCACAACTGTCGCTTACCTCGGACAAACTTGGTTTGTCCGAGGTAAGCGACAGTTGTGATTGGAGGATCAAGAAAAGAGGGCAGGGTTTGAGACAGGTCCATTGTCCATTTTCAAAACAATGATTGACACAGTGATTCACCAATCCAACTGGCTGTAGGCACTACTTCCTCTGACATCAGAGCTCCATCGCCTCACACTGAAAAATACCTTCTACCCCAACAGAACAGGAATTGAGAGTTGTGTTTGACTGAATGTAACAGTATTGGAAGATTAAGTAAATTAAGGGGGAACATTTGTTAAAAGTGGTTGTTGGGGAACTTGTGATACTAACACATGCTATTTTTTATTTCTTGTGGTATAAAAGATTACTCAGTTAAGAATGTATCAGTTTTTCCCCTTTCCTGAAATGTTCATTTAACAACAGCGACACACTGTACCTATAAGAGTAGCCTATATTATCCAATACTATTAAATATACATTATGTAATATATATATATATATATATATATATATATATATATATATATATATATATATATATATATATATATATATATATATATATATGCTGTATTTGA
>NC_140182.1:87531097-87576097 GCF_963971535.1 Notolepis coatsorum | reverse complement strand
AGCATAAGCACTTCACAGAGGACATTCAGACGAGGCAGTATCGCTCCATAGAGGTGCTGATAGGAGCTGGATACAGCACCCCCGCGGACATCTGGAGCACCGCCTGCATGGTAACAAACAACCCATATGTACACACACACACACACACACACACACACACACACACACACACACACACACACACACACACACACACACACACACACACACACACGGTCCCACATTGTACAGACTCATATAGAAATGACAGATATGTTTGTGCACACAGACACACACACACACACACAACCACACTCAATCACACATTTTATGCAATTAACACAACACACTCACATATTATACAGATATGTGCACATGCACACACACACACACACACACACACACACACACACACACACACACACACACACACACACACACACACACACACATACATTCACACTATATCATGCGGTTTATGAATTTTACATGCACATAGCACCCAGCGATTCTCGCGCAGAATCTATATGTAGACTCATGACTCATACTGTACATGTCACATGTCTCTTCTAGGCGTTCGAGCTGGCGACTGGAGACTACCTGTTTGAGCCTCATTCTGGAGAGGACTACTCCCGCGATGAGGGTGAGTCTCTCTCTACTCATTCTCCTGCTAGGAGAGTTCCACCAGACACTAGGGGTGTAACCATCTCAATACAGAATAGAAAATTCCCGCCAAACATTTTTATGAATTAATTCTTTATTTCGAATGTTTACAAATAAACAATAAACAAATATTTTTCAAAATGTTTACAAATAAACAAGCGAAAAGGTTAGGTTTGAAGCCAAATGGCTTATAGAACAACCTACCCCATTTGAAATGTTCAAACTGGATCCTTCTCTCATTCTCAACATTTAATCGAATTGTGACCTCAAAATAAAGTTTTCAAATCTGAAATAGTGTGTATGGTTACATCCCTACCCGACACAGATCAAGCCTGAATTATCCTCTGATTATTGTGTGCAGGGTGCGATTTGTGGAGGGGAAAAGAGAGGGGGGGGGGTAAATTTGTATGTACTGTAGGCCATAAAAAAAGGTTTTACAGTTATAGTCCATATAAAACTCACACATCCCATATCACAAAACAACAGAAAGTCGTTTTCTGTTTAATTTGTTAGTTGTTTGTTTTAATTTTTCCAAATTGAGGGATTTGCCACCAAGCACTTGCAAAGAGATTAAATTAACAAATTCTCAATAGGCAATTTTTTACTTTCAAACGGATGCTTCCCAAAATATATAACGCAATGGTTTGCAGCTCCCTTGTCATCTCATAGCGTGACCAAATGCAGGACAGCATGCTGATTTTGCGGGACAGTAAAGTAATATTGGATAGAATGTGTAAAAATAAAGGTTTACACAATGTATAAAGCATCTGATCTAAATATAAACCTTTAGTTAATTAACTAACTAAATGTACAGTAGGCTAAATAAGCCAAATGTCTAAGCAGCAGAAACACTGCAAAACATAACATAAATTGTAGGCTGATAGAAACGATGTCTTCTTAGTTGTTACATGGCACTTACTACTCCCAAAACACAAATCTAGGAAGTGTTCAGCCCCATGGAGAGTGCAGTGCGCTCTCAGACAGTGCTGCTTAGAGCCTTCTGACGAAAAACTCTTGGCATGTCAGAGAGAAATTAGCTTTGACTTGAATCTCGCTCTTCACGCTTCAAGATCCACACTGCATTTAATTCTCTGGTCCGTTCACGCACCAGTCAGAGTGCATCTTCAGCTGCAGAGGCCAGTGAAACTGAACGCGCTGGGCTGTAGTTATTCAAACTGTGGCCAAAACACAGCTTGCAGTAGAGAAAGGAGGCACTGGCAAGCGAGTGTGTAGGCTGGCGTGTAGGCTGCTGACGATTTTGAGAAATCCATGTATTCAATGCAAGAATGAAAGATAATCTATTATAGACTACCAGAAGTGGGGATAAATCATACCCCACTGGTGATAAAAATGAATGATGATAAATAGGGACTACAAAAGCAGAGGTAGAGAATCTTATACATACCCCCCGGACAATCGCACCCTGATTACTGTGATTACAAGACATTTCTGTAAGCTTTATCTGTATTCAGGCAATGGGCTTAAAGACAAATTAATTGTGATACCACTATGGCAGATATACTGTAGCATATTTAGTGCTTTGATGATGAATATGATGATACATACAGTATATGTATAAGATGAATATGTGTTTTTACTGTTGGATTGTATGGTTAAAACTATTGTTATCAGGCTATTTATTTGCATAGTAAAATTTTTACAAGTAAAAGACGCTTGATTTACCAATTCAACATGACTGGTTCTAAAAACAAGCTTAAGGTGCTCCCATAGTCGAGCGGACTGTACACGGACTGGACTCTGCAGAGGTCCGCTGGACTCTTTGAGCTTTCATAGTCGAGCGGACCTCAGCGGACCTCCGCGGACCAATTTCCTACATGACTCGCGCCAGTTTACACAATTTTTCCCACGCTGTTCAACTTCTGTCATGTCGTCGTCATCTGATGTTATCTCCGGTTTCCAATATTTCGAAATAAAACTGGCAGTTTTACACACTTCATTTAGAAAAGCCATTCAAACATATCAAGCCCTACTCTCACTTGGCACAGAGCGAGTGGTCAGAGTAAAATGCAGATCTGCGTCACATTAAATGCAGTTCGATGTCAACCAAAACGCCAAGCAGCGTTTTGTGTGACACCAAGTCAGCGGCGCGGACGTCCACGCATTAGAAAATAGGAGCTTCGCACTTGGAGTCCGCTTTGGGTACGCTTTGGGTCCGCTTTGGGTCCGCGAGAGTCTGCTCCGTGTACGGTCCGCTCGACTGGGAGCACCTTTAGTGTATTTTAGCCTTTCCCCGCCCCAAGTCCCCCCCTATCCACTGTCCTCTACAAAACCAACCCTTACATCCTACTACTATCCATCTCTTCACCACATCTTAACATGTCCTACTCAACCCTAAGTATCTTCCTATATCACATCCAATGAATTCATACCCTACGTCAATGGTTCTCAACCTGGGGATCGGTTTATCATATTTATAATCTTTGTTATTGATTATTTTTTTCTTGTGAAAAGGCAAGAAATTGTCAGAATTGTCTTTGTAGTCCATGTTTGGGGGTCGCAAACAGGCGTCCTTCTGTTTTTAGGGGTCAAAAACTAAAAAGGTTGAGAACCACTGACCTGTGTGACCCTGCTAACCCCATAGATCATCTCACTACTCATTCTCCCTGCTGTCTTCAGCCTTAATTAAACAACACTGCACATTCCTAACTGCGTCGTGGCAGTTTTACTATGGTACCAGCCGTTGTATACAGTAGATTCGATTTTAGATTAGATACAAATGTATTGTCATTATACAGCACAAGTACAGTACAACAAAAATAAGTTTGGCATCCAACCAGAGTGCAAATGTAGCAGTAAAGTGATTGATTGATTGATTGATTGATTGATTGATTGATTGAAAACTGTATTAACAGATTGAGCAGAATGGGTACAATACAGTACGGCTCAATACAAACAATTGTCAAGGGGATGCAGACCAGAGAAAGACTTTCGTCTTGTTTACATCAGGGTTCCCCAGTGCAATAGTAATATACAATGTACAGGTGATTAAACTGGGTATAAAATATATAAATTCGTACTACTGGGTGGAGTGCTAATCAGATGTATGTACAGAGTTGTAGTATTAATATGTACAGTGATACAGGTATAAAGACAGTATGGTAGTAGTCATACTGGCCAGCAACGTAACTAGTAAGAGTAGGCAAGGTATGGCTGATTTACCATGGTACTGCCATGTATCGCCATGGTACCACTTTGTACAGTATTTAAATAATACCATGGTTTAATCCAAGTTAAACTGTGTTACTGATGGGAAGTAATTCCATCTGGTCAAATTATTCCACATCATTACAGATGGTAATATAATGATATTCTCACCAAAAATGTATACCATACCTTTTCAAGTTCAAGTTCTCAAGTTCTTTAATAGTTGTCATACAGAAGTACAGAATACTTTCATACAAAATGCTTCTTACTGTTACGCTCCAGAGACTGTGCTAGACAAGATAGTATCAAATAACATAATAACATAATATAGCATGAATTTAGAAGAAGAAAATGAGGTCACAGGTCACTTTTTTGTAAGGACACATCATGTCACCCTCCTAACGCTTCCTAACGCTTCTCTCATCTCACAAGCCTGTCACACAGAGATCATTCCCTTCATTTATGTCCAGGCAAAACACTGTTAATCTTTTGGTGAGATACCGCTAACATCCTTTAATTTAAACTACATTAAGAAGTCTCATTTCAGATTCCAATTCACTTGATTCCGATTCAGATGCATGACTATTGATTCCAACTCTGGACTTCTCATTCCACCACCTCCTCTGTGGGGGAGGGGGGAGGAAGAGGGGGCTCAGCTCACTAACGCTGATCGATTGGACTTTCTATGACTCTTTCTCTCTCTCTCTCTTCCTTTTCTTCTCATCCACCCCTCTTCCTTATCTTTCCTTGTGCCTTTATTCCTCCCTCATCCCTTCTCCCTTGTCTTCATTTTCCTCTTCATCCTCTCCTCCTCCACCATGTCCCTCTTCCTACCTGTTTCCCCTGCTTCCTACTCCATCCTTTCCTATTTTATTTACACCCTTTCTCCATTATTTCTACTCTTCCCTCTCGTTGTTCTAATCTTCCTCCTCCTCCACCACCTTTGACATCCCTCTCCCTCCCTCCCTCCTCCTCTCTCTCTTTCCTCCCTCTCCTCCTTCTTCTCCCTCCTCCTCTTCCTCCTCCTTTGGCATCCCTCTATCCTCCCTCTCCTCCTTCTCCCTCTCCTCTTCCTCCTCCTTTGGCATCCCTCTCCCTCCCTCTCATCCTCCTCTTACTCCTCCTCATTTCCCCTCCCTCCCTCCCTCCCTCCCTCCCTCCCTCCCTCCCTCCCTCCCTCCCTCCCTCCCTCCCTCCCTCCCTCCCTCCCTCCCTCCCTCCCTCCCTCCCTCACTCCTCCTCCCTCTCCTCCTTCCTCCCCCCACCTTCCCTCCCTCTCTCCTCTCTAGACCACATAGCCCACATCATAGAGCTGCTGGGCTGTATTCCGAGGCACTTTGCTCTCTCCGGAAAATATTCCCGGGAGTTCTTCAACCGAAGAGGTAGCGCTGGCCAGACGGCCTGGCAGGGGGCTGGGACACACACACAGCCTGGACGGCCACACTGACACGCTGACAGACAGTTAGACATACATACACTGAGGGCTGGTGGGGTGAATTGCACATTTACACCAGTTCTGGTACAAAATGAAAATGAATACGCTGATGTATAACTGCGGATACTGCTCACCATCAATGGATGCTGATTGAAAACCTAGTATATTTAGAAGACCTATTATTTTCTTATAAAGTCATACAGAAACAAACTACGGTGGTGTCCAGTAGAGAGAACTTCACCCACATGGTCAGTGTGTCCGTGTGGTAACCCCCCCCCCCCAGGCAGAAGTGTGTGTCCATCAGTCCCACACAGCCGTAGTGTGTGTCTGTACGTGTGTGTGCATGATGTAATGGTGTCCCGTGCCTGTTTTCTTGTGATGTGTGTGTGTGTGCGCGCGCGCGTGTGTGTGGTGGCCGGCAGACCACATCGCTCTGGTCACGGAGCTCCTTGGGAAGGTTCCACGCAAAGTGGTCGCCGTCGGGAAGTACAGCCGAGAGTTTTTCTCCAAGAAAGGTAAAGGATACTGGCAAGCTGCCGACTTCAACCAGCCAGGTACAAGGCTAGGGGGGAGGCACAGAGAGTCATACAGAGGATTCTAGTCACATAGAATACATGCAATACACATGGGCTTGGATATCCATTCACACATCGCCAATTTTGCTCTTAAGAACTTTTATAATCTATCTCTAATGTATTGATACATTCTTAACACTGGAATGAGACCATTGCAAAATGTTAGCAGCTACACGCACGCACACACACACACACACACACACACACACACACACACACACACACACACACACACACACACACACACACACACACACACACACACATATATATATATATAGTGTTTTAACCTGTATAACTTTGAGGGCAGTTTTCTTAAAAACACTTGACATTAGAGAGAAATTATTTTATCAGCCAAAACTCTAAGCACATCCAGCAGTTACATTCAGTAAGTGGGCTCTTCCCTCACTCAGTTAGATTCCGGGCCCTAGCCTTCAGCAGTGGGCTCTTCCCTCACTCAGTTAGATTCCGGGCCCCAGCCTTCAGCAGTGGGCTCTTCCCTCACTCAGTTAGATTCCGGGCCCCAGCCTTCAGCAGTGGGCTCTTCCCTCACTCAGTTAGATTCTGGGCCCCAGCCTTCAGCAGTGGGCTCTTCCCTCACTCAGTTAGATTCCGGGCCCCAGCCTTCAGCAGTGGGCTCTTCCCTCACTCAGTTAGATTCCGGGCCCCAGCCTTCAGCAGTCGGCTCTTCCCTCACTCAGTCCAAGGTCTTGTGTGCATCAGATACGTCTATACTTCTGTTCAACTTTGCCCCTGGTAAGTACTGTATATGTATGACTATCTGATAAAGTAACCCTTGCTCCCACTCTTATATATTCTCTCTGCTCTCCATCTCTCCCTCTCTCTCTCTCCTCATGTATTCTTCATTATACTGTGTCATGAGACTTGAATATTTTGTCTTTGATGTTTGTTTCAATCCAAGGTCTGAGCCTCTGCTTGATGTCTCAATGTTCTCCCTTTTATCTCTCGCATTCTGTTGGCCAGACTCTCTCTCTCTCCTCTCTCCCCATCTCTATCGGTTTCTCCTGTCTGCTGGGCCCTATCTCAGTGCAGTCGAGCGCGTCTCGCTGTCTGTCTCAGTGTGGTCGAGCGTGTCTCGCTGTCTGTCTCAGTGCGGTCGAGCGTGTCTCACTGTCTGTCTCAGTGTGGTCGAGCGTGTCTCGCTGTCTGTCTCAGTGCGGTCGAGCGTGTCTCACTGTCTGTCTCAGTGTGGTCGAGCGTGTCTCACTGTCTGTCTCAGTGTGGTCGAGCGTGTCTCACTGTCTGTCTCAGTGCGGTCGAGCGTGTCTCACTGTCTGTCTCAGTGCAGTCGAGGGTGTCTCACTGTCTGTCTCAGTGTGGTTGAGCGTGTCTCACTGTCTGTCTCAGTGCGGTCGAGCGTGTCTCACTGTCTGTCTCAGTGTGGTCGAGCGTGTCTCACTGTCTGTCTCAGTGTGGTCGAGCGTGTCTCACTGTCTGTCTCAGTGTGGTTGAGCGTGTCTCACTGTCTGTCTCAGTGCGGTCGAGCGTGTCTCACTGTCTGTCTCAGTGTGGTCGAGCGTGTCTCACTGTCTGTCTCAGTGCAGTCGAGCGTGTCTCACTGTCTGTCTCAGTGCGGTCGAGCGCGTCTCGTTGTCTGTCTCAGTGTGGTCGAGCGTGTCTCACTGTCTGTCTCAGTGTGGTCGAGCGTGTCTCACTGTCTGTCTCAGTGTGGTCGAGCGTGTCTCACTGTCTGTCTCAGTGTGGTCGAGCGTGTCTCACTGTCTGTCTCAGTGTGGTCGAGCGTGTCTCGTTGTCTGTCTCAGTGCAGTCGAGCGCGTCTCACTGTCTGTCTCAGTGTGGTCAAGCGCGTCTCACTGTCTGTCTCAGTGTGGTCGAGCGTGTCTCACTGTCTGTCTCAGTGTGGTCGAGCGCGTCTCGCTGTCTGTCTCAGTGTGGTCGAGCGTGTCTCACTGTCTGTCTCAGTGTGGTCGAGCGCGTCTCACTGTCTGTCTCAGTGCGGTCGAGCGTGTCTCACTGTCTGTCTCAGTGTGGTCGAGCGTGTCTCACTGTCTGTCTCAGTGCGGTCGAGCGTGTCTCGCTGTCTGTCTCAGTGTGGTCGAGCGCGTCTCACTGTCTGTCTCAGTGTGGTCGAGCGTGTCTCACTGTCTGTCTCAGTGTGGTCGAGCGTGTCTCGCTGTCTGTCTCAGTGTGGTCGAGCGCGTCTCGTTGTCTGTCTCAGTGCGGTCGAGCGTGTCTCACTGTCTGTCTCAGTGTGGTCGAGCGTGTCTCACTGTCTGTCTCAGTGCAGTCGAGCGTGTCTCACTGTCTGTCTCAGTGCGGTCGAGCGCGTCTCGCTGTCTGTCTCAGTGTGGTCGAGCGCGTCTCGTTGTCTGTCTCAGTGCCAGGCCCGGACTGGCCATCGGGAGCACCGGGAGTTTTCCTGGTGGCCTGGCCTGCACAGATTTTTAAAAATATTATAATAATTGAATTATATATATATATATATATATATATATATATATATATATATATATATATCCTTTTTTTTTTTTTTTTTTTTTTGGGCAGTCAGATCACTGAACTTAGAAGCAGGCCAGGCCAGTGTTTCTAGTTACGGCATCACGATAGTTAGATAACCTCTTAACAGGCGGGCAAATTTGTCAGAAAACACCTGAAAATTGTATACCCAAAGTAATCTGCAATTTATTATACTTTATACTTATAGCACATGCATGAGGAATAATCACTCTGAGTGCTTTTTGAATTTTTAAGTTAAGTTAAGTTTTTATGTTTTATTTTTTTTACTTCCATTTGAATTATCTTGCTAACAGAGGCCTCTTACAGTTTCCAGCTGATCGGTATGACCTGGAAAACAAAATGGGTCCATAGCCTAAAGCCTTATCTAGTACAGGTCCAAAGTTGATAACAATACCACAGAAAATGAGTGTTTTACACAGCTTTTTCTAATGGTATTGTAACTGAGGGGTACAATTCCCTGACTGTATTGATAAGTATGGTATCATTAAACCACTACCGCTTTATGTACTTTAATTACTGGCCATACAGTACATGATATATAAATATAATGAACACTTCCCACAATGAACCGGTTCTACACAAAGTTGTCTTTAAGTATTTATTGCAGCAAAAGGTACATAATACTTCTCTATTATACTTTGAATGCACTTGTAAGGCAAAGGAATGTGCGTAGGCAAATCAACAATGAATGTCCATTCTCTGGTTACGCAGGAGGTAATTATACAACCTGAATCTTAGGGAATTATATCTATGGTACACTAGTAATATATAGCGGGAGATACTGGAAGGGTCCCCCTGGTTGTAAGCCAGCAGGGGTAGAGGATCTGTCGGTAGTAGAGAGTCTGGTCAACGATGACTAAGGAGACTCCAAGTACAGGAGACGGTGCAATAGCCTCTTGATCCACAGACGAATACAGCTGTTCTCCGTAGACTGTAGCTCCACAGTGAAGAAAGCTAGCCGGCCTCAGGCTCTCTGAGGCGCGGACTCGACTTGGCTCCTCACAGGGTAAATCCAACACGTGCAGGCGTCGGCGATTCTCCGCTCCATAAATCACAGGACCAAAACAAATATAATCCAGCCGCAAAGGGCTATGTAGTCGTCGGGTAGATTAATCCAGTGTACATGTCCACACGGTTCTCGTCTAGGTCTCCTCGGGTGAAAGCGCCATGAAAGCAGCCCAGCCTGGATAAGAACTCTAGCTGGTACGAGGAAGCGTTGGTGATGCTGGTCACTGTAGAACTTTAGCCGCACGATACACTATACACAAATAGACTATTACTGACTTAATAGAAATATGTCGCACTCGACGGTATAGCGCCAAACTCTGACAATTCAGTTATTAATTCGCACGCGGTCTCAATGCTCTATTCTGGGGCCAAACAGGCCATACTTCACCGCACGGAGTATCGTGGGTGAGGCTTCAACTTATTGGGTAACTCTTAGACTAAGCGCTTCTGTATTCACCTGCGCCATATTTATATGCACGGTGAACAAACTAGTGCCAACGACATTTCTGTCTCGTATCCCTGGGCAAGGCCGGGCATGCACAGACATGTCTTGACGGTGACTTTGAACCTGACTCCGGAGGCATGGCTCTGGCGCCTGTGGACCGCTGTCCAATAGGAGAATGAAATATTATGGTCTGTAGTAGGCTAAAGGGATATTCTGTGTATATGTACAAGGAATATACAAGGGATATCAAACGATATACAAATACTATGCAATATATATCAATCAATAAATATATATATTCGGTTTAATCTGATCCTTTGTAACAGCCGCCCCCTAATTAGTCCCACCTAATTAGCTAAGCAGAGACAGATTAACCGCACTGTCCACTACTCAATGTCTGTTGTGATGGGTCGGTCAGTTCACAAAGTCATGGGGTCATGGTCGTCATCGATAGTATCGGGGAGCCTTGGCAGTTCTATTAGCCTCGCCACGGGTCGGGTGTAGATCCGTCCTTGGACGAGCACTTCGGCTGCTCGGACCTTTCCGTCGGCACCGGTGATCACTTTGCTTACGCGGCCAGCCGGCCACATAGCTCGGGGTAGTGACTGGTCGATAATCATGACGACTGTTCCTTCTGTCAAATTGTCTCTCTCTTTCACCCATTTCTGGCGGGTCTGTAGAGACGGTAGATAGTGGAGTAGGAAGCTGTTCCAAAACTTGTCAGCCAATACTTGACTGTACCTCCACATTCTTCGGCCGTTCGCTTCTTCAGGCCTGTACATTGTCTGTGGTAGCGCGGGGTCCAGCCGCCCCATCAAGAGTGTGTTGGGGGTGACTGGGTCGACATCTGCTACATCACTTGAGACGAAACCGAGGGGCTTTGAGTTCAATACTCCCTCGATCTCCGTGAGGACTGTCATTAGGACTTCTTCCGCCACGGTCTGGGCCCCAAGCACGGCGTACAGGGCTGTCTTTATTGAACGTACTTCTCGTTCCCAAGTTCCACCGAAGTGAGGTGCGCTCGGGGGACCAAACTGGAAGTCAATCTGGGATGGAGCGAGGTGGGTCCCAAGTTCTGGGCCCATAGCCTGGAAGCTCTCTCTCAGCTCTCCTTCTCCGCCCCTGAAGTTTGTCCCGTGATCAGACAACAATATAGACGGTTTGCCCTTCCACGATGTGAATCTTCGGAAGGCCACAAGGAATGAGTCCGTGCTCATGGTTGGAAGGAGTTCTATATGCATCGCTCGGGTGGTCATGCATTTGAATACAATACCCCACCGCTTCTCGGTTCCTCTTCCTTTCTTTATATACAGCGGGCCGAAACAGTCCATACCGGTGGAGTGAAAAGGCTTGTCGCCGAGTCGGAGGCGACAGGGAGGTAGGTCAGCCATCCGGGGTATACTGGGCTGCGCTCGCCACTTACGACAGTCTAGACAGGTTCGCTGGAAGCGCCGCACTGCTTCTCTCCCTTGCAGTATCCAATAACGACATCTGATCTCCGCGAAGACACTCTCTGCCCCGGCGTGATGCACATCCTCGTCGTATTTCTTTATGATCAGCTCTGTGACCTTGTGTCGGCTGTTTAAGACTATCGGGTACTTGACGTCATCCGGTAAGTCTGGAGCTCTCCGCAGACGACCACCCACTCTGATGAGACCATGGGCGTCGCTCTCGGGGGCTAGGTGGAGCAGTCTGCTGTCTGATGGGACGGGCTTTGCTCCCTGTAGACAGTCTAGCTCATCGGGAACGAGTCTCTCTGGGCTCGCCGTAGTAGAAGAAGTTCTGCTTCTTCGTAGTCAGCTGCTGTAATGTCAGTAGTGAGCTGAACCTCTGGGTGGTGCCACAGGAATGTCTTTAGCTGCGCACTCTCTAGGGTGAGGCAATCGTCTATGTCGGGGTCTGTGGAGACGAGTGTGTTCAATCCACAGAACATAGATTTCTTGTTTTCGGCCTCCTCTTTACTCGCTTCCCGTGGGGTGGGTGTAGGCCACTCTTCTTCCGGGAGCTTGAGGAACTCTGGCCCGTCACTGTATAGGTTGTGACGGGTGAGGTCATCCAGGGACATTCCCCGGGTGATGACGTCAGCTGGGTTGTGTTTTGTGTCCACATACCTCCAGCTTGCTACTTCTGTTAAATCTTGAATCTCTGTGACTCTGACTCCCACGAAGACCTTGTATCTGCACGAATCAGACCGGATCCATGTGAGTACTGTCGTGGAGTCTGACCACAAGATTGTTCTTTGCACCGGAATGGTGAGTTCACGTTGGATTAACGTGGCGAGTTGCGCTCCTGCTAGGGCTGCGCAGAGCTCTAGACGCGGGATAGATTGTTGCTTTCGTGGGGCTATTCTTGAGCGAGCCAGGATGAAAGCAGTATGTATTTCTCCTCCCTCCTCTCGGGCACGCAAGTAGGCCACCGAACCGTAGGCTACTTCAGAGGCGTCGCTGAAGACGTGCAGGTCCATCTGGCACGTCTCCGGCCTCACTGTGGGTGGGAAGTAGCTGCGGCGTATGTTGACACCTGGGAGTGAGCTGAGTTCCGTCTCCCACTCTCTCCATGTGGATGCAAGGTGTTCGGGTATGGGGTCGTCCCAGCCCTGGTCCTTGTCCCATAACGCTCTTACAATCATCTTTGCCCTGGTGGTGTAAGGTAGAATACATCCCAACGGGTCATATTGTCTGGCGAGTGTTCTGTATACACTCCGTCTGGTGGTCGGTAGTGCAGTCGACCTTCCCTGCTCCTTGGTCAGGGGTGTGTGTTTATAATGGAGCGAGTCTGTTTTGAAGCGCCAGACTAGTCCTAATGTCATTTCTTGGGCTTCTCCTGGGATGGTCGCCATCCAGGTCTCGCTGCTTGCTGCCTTGTCCTCGGGGGAGAGGCTGCGCAATACTTGCGGGTCGCTGCTGGCCCACTGCCTGAGATCAAAGCCGCCTTTGATCAGGGAGGCGCGGAGCTTGAGTAGAAGGGCCTCGGCTTCTTCTGGCGTCGAGACGCTTTGCAGACAGTTGTCCACGTAGAAACTATTTCCTACACTTTGTCGGACCTCTTCATCAGCTGCTGGGTCCTCTGCGACGTGTTTTTGCAGTGCAAACGTAGCACAGCATGGGCTGCATGTGGTTCCGAAAGGGAGGACTTCCCATTGATAGATGGCTGGTTGCTCATCCCCGATCCTCTCTCTCCATAGGAACCGCAGCAGGGGCTTGTCCTCCTCCACTAGTCTCACCTGCAGGAACATCCCTTTGATGTCGCCGCTGATGGCCACCGTGTCTTGGCGGAAACGTAGTAACACGCCTAGTAGAGAGGGGCCGAGTGTTGGGCCGGGCAAGAGCTCTTTATTCAGATTTTGTGATCCGATCTGGTAGCTGCAGTTGAACACAATACGATCCTTGCCGTTGTGGTGGACTTTGTGGTGCGGCACGTACCATGATTCGGTCGTCTGATCGGCCTCTTTAATGTCAATTTTCTTTATGTGTCCCGCTGTGATTAGCTTGTTAATCTCAGCGCGGTACACAGTCTCTTGAGCGGGGTCTCTGGCTAGGCGCCGCTCTGTGTTCAATAGATACCGCTCCGTCGCTTCTTTTGGGGCGTGGAAGGTAGGCATACCCTCTCGCCTCAGGAGTGGAGTTGCGTATCTCATCACTCCGTTGACTTTGACTCTCTTTGTCCCCTGCTCGAGGAGTGCTATAGCGTAAATGTCTTCCTTGGAACGAATGTCTTTCTTTTCGTTCTTAAAGGGCATTGTCTCTAGTGTCCATAGCCTCTCGACATGCTGTAGGAGGGTGGTGTCTTCTTCTGTCACTCTGGAGTGGAGGCAGTTAGTGGCTGCTGTTCGGTTAAGAGACTTAGCGAGGGGGCCTTGTAATGTCCATCCTAGGCGGGTCTCGACTGCTGCAGGACAGCCTCTGGGCCCTGTGTGGACCCGGTCAATCGGGACGATGAGGTCTGCATGGTCGGAGCCTATCAGCAGGGTCGGGGTGGCACCGTCTATGAGCGGTATAGGTAGTTGACGCAGGTGCACATATTTATCCATCAGCTTGGCGATGGGGTAGGTGTACTGCGACAGGCCTATTTCTTGGCTGGTGAAAGCATTAGTAATCCTATACCGTCTCTCTGGCTGCCCGCTTGCTGCGATAGTGAAGGAGACATTCTCGCCCTTTATCGTCTTTAGATCTCTTCTTATTGTCCGAATCGTCATCTGGTTTTCGCTCCCCCGCAGCCCCAGCTGGGCCGCAGCGGACGCGAGGAGAAGGGTCTTCTCTGACCCGTCGTCAAGGACGGCGTAAGTGTCCATGACCTTGTCTTGGTAACTCAGTGTTACGCGGACCACCTTTAAGAGCACCCGGGCGCCCCCGCTGCTGGCGGGGTCAATGTACATAACACTTGCCTTTGTGCTGCTTGAGGGTGCAGGCTTTCTTCTGTTACTGTCGTGTAGGACATCTAGGTGGGCTCCGTCACACCGATTACACCTCTTCTTTAAGCGGCAATCGGCTGCCATGTGACTGCGCGCACATCGGTCACAGCGTCGGTTGGACTTTATCCATTGACTCGCCTCGTCGGCGGTCATCTTCTTGAACGTGTCACATTGTGACAACCAGTGTTCCTTTTCGCAGTACGGGCACACCATCTTCCACTTCTCTTTCATCGAGGGGGTACTGTGGTTCTTGCTGCTCGGTACTGATTCTGATTGGTGCATGACGGTCACCAATCTTCGGCCATCGTTTGCTCTCCTAGGTCCCTCTCTGGAGCTTGGGGTGCTCCGCATGAACGTATCCAACCGTAGGCTGTTGACTTCTCTCGCCAGGAAGTCGGCTAGGTCTAGGAGGGATGGCTCGGGACCGTTAGGATCACGGTGGTCTTTTTGCCGCCTGAAGCGCTCTTGTCGGGCGGGCGGAAGCTTCTCTAAAATCCTCTCGACATTAGAGTTTGCGTACAGTTCATGCATACCCTTTTCTCTTTGCGCCCCCAGCATCCCTACCAGGGATTGTACCTTGATAGACAGGTCATCTAGTGAGCGATTGTCTGTGGCTGGGGGTAGGCGGTCAATATGCCTTATCTCTTGTATTACGTAGTCCCATATGCGTCCATATCTTTGGTCGAGTGCTGCTAGAGCCGCTGTGTATGGGGTAGTAGAGGTGGCATAGGCCAGCGCTATATTGTGCGCTCGGGGCACCTTGAGGTGCTTCAGTAGGATAGCATACTTGTACGTTTCATCAGCTACATCGGACATCATTGTCTCTAAGCACATTCGTAGCTCCGTGTACTGTGCTCTGTTCTCGTGGGTGAAGTCCGGAAACGTCGGTGTGCCAATGTATGATGCCATGGATGGCTGGCACATCGGTGAGCGTTGGAAGAGAGGCCTCCTAGGCGAGTCTCCTCTTACGCCTCTTGGTGGGCTGGTACCTGCTGGGTACCATGGCCCGCGTATCCAGGTGCTATTCCTCGGGGCTGGTCGTGCGTCAAGCTCACCCGTGAATTGAGTCGGGGGTCTGTAGCGCAGAGCCGCGGGGGTAGAGCCTGGGCTGTACTGGACCTCCTGGTCCTGTGGAGTACTGTGCTGCTGTCGGGCTTGACTCTCCTCCTCTCCCTCTTCTTCTTCCTCTGGCAGGTCCTCTAGATCCTGTAGTCGTCTATTTAGCCTCTCCGCGGTGTAAACCGTTTCTTCCTTGTAGCTGGGTCTCGCGTGGACCGGTCGGGGAAGGAGTTCGGAGGGGGGTATAGGCTCTCTCTGGTGGTCGGGCTCAGGGTCGCTTGATCGGGTAGGGGAGGGTGCCCTTGACCCTTGTCTTGACGAGGCCCTGGAACCCCGTGCGGAGGGAGGGGGTGTTGCCCTGGTGATCAGCTGCTCCATTATCTGCGCTTGTAATCGGTCGCGCTCGGCTTCGCGCTTGGTGAGAGCGAGGTCGCGCTCTGCTTCTCTTTGGGCACCGGCGGTGGCGCGCTGGGCTTCGGCCCGGTCCCTTACCATATTCTCTTCCGTCTGAAGGCATCTAATCTCTAGACGTATACGATCTTCTTCGCTCCGTTGCTGCGCCTGAAGGCGTTCTCTTTCCATGGAAGAATGTTCGCGCTCACTAAGCGTCTGTGCTTGGAGTCGATCGCGCTCTGTTGAGGCTGCTAGGCTGGCGAGGAATGCCTGTGCCAGCATCTTGTCCGCCTCGCTGGGGGAAGACGCTGGTTGAGGTGATCCGCTCCTGGCAGTACTCGTTGGAGATCTGTTCTCCTGTGGCGAGTCCTGGAGATCCATCTCCGGGGTGCTCTCCTCTTCTTGTAGCGGGTAGAGTTCCATCCCTGGAGGGCTGTCTTTATCCTGGAGCTCTCCGGGGACTACTTCTTCGGTCTTGGCGGGGGGTAAAGTCGTGTCAGGTCCCTCCTGGTCCCTACCGTGAGCTTGGTCAGTTACGTTAGAACCCACTAGGGCCTCTATTGGCGGGGTAGCCTGGGCGATAGGGTCGGACATAATTTTACTATCTACTTTTTCCGCGTTTACCGTCTGTAGAAGGCTAGGTAGTATATTGGCAACGTAATCCTCTAAGTACTGAGGTGTCTGCCGTCTACGCTGCGGGCGATCTACTTTAGGAGAACCGTTTTGTGGAGTGTTCATCATAGGCCATGTCAATATTAATACCACTATATTAATATTACACTAGTTACCCTCCGGCTCGAAGGACCAATTGTAACTGAGGGGTACAATTCCCTGACTGTATTGATAAGTATGGTATCATTAAACCACTACCGCTTTATGTACTTTAATTACTGGCCATACAGTACATGATATATAAATATAATGAACACTTCCCACAATGAACCGGTTCTACACAAAGTTGTCTTTAAAGGATAACTCCACTATTTTGGGAAATTAGCTTATTTAACATCTTCCCTGGAGTTAGACAAGAAGATGCATACCTTTTTTGTCTCTGTGCGTGCATTTTAGCTTTGGGAATAGATGCTCCGTTAGCATAGCTTAGCTTCATCACTGGAAGTGAGGCAGGACAGTAGCCTTACAGTGCCTTACAGTGTATTGCAAGGTCTGACATTGACCAAACTTGATATGCATGACCTTGGTGGGCTCTAGGTCAACTCCTGAAAAGGGGGTCAATGTCAGACCTTGCAATCAAAAGTTAGGGGCGCACTGAAATTATGGCAAGGGTTATTAGCCCCCTAACTTTTGATTGCAAAGTCTGATATTGACCCCCTTTTCAGGAGTTGACCTAGAGCCCACCAAGGTCATGCATATCAAGTTTGGTCAATGTCAGACCTTGCAATACACTGTAAGGCACTGTAAGGCTACTGTCCTGCCTCACTTCCAGTGATGAAGCTAAGCTATGCTAACGGAGCATCTATTCCCAAAGCTAAAATGCACGCACAGAGACAAAAAAGGTATGCATCTTCTTGTCTAACTCCAGGGAAGATGTTAAATAAGCTAATTTCCCAAAATAGTGGAGTTATCCTTTAAGTATTTATTGCAGCAAAAGGTACATAATACTTCTCTATTATACTTTGAATGCACTTGTAAGGCAAAGGAATGTGCGTAGGCAAATCAACAATGAATGTCCATTCTCTGGTTACGCAGGAGGTAATTATACAACCTGAATCTTAGGGAATTATATCTATGGTACACTAGTAATATATAGCGGGAGATACTGGAAGGGTCCCCCTGGTTGTAAGCCAGCAGGGGTAGAGGATCTGTCGGTAGTAGAGAGTCTGGTCAACGATGACTAAGGAGACTCCAAGTACAGGAGACGGTGCAATAGCCTCTTGATCCACAGACGAATACAGCTGTTCTCCGTAGACTGTAGCTCCACAGTGAAGAAAGCTAGCCGGCCTCAGGCTCTCTGAGGCGCGGACTCGACTTGGCTCCTCACAGGGTAAATCCAACACGTGCAGGCGTCGGCGATTCTCCGCTCCATAAATCACAGGACCAAAACAAATATAATCCAGCCGCAAAGGGCTATGTAGTCGTCGGGTAGATTAATCCAGTGTACATGTCCACACGGTTCTCGTCTAGGTCTCCTCGGGTGAAAGCGCCATGAAAGCAGCCCAGCCTGGATAAGAACTCTAGCTGGTACGAGGAAGCGTTGGTGATGCTGGTCACTGTAGAACTTTAGCCGCACGATACACTATACACAAATAGACTATTACTGACTTAATAGAAATATGTCGCACTCGACGGTATAGCGCCAAACTCTGACAATTCAGTTATTAATTCGCACGCGGTCTCAATGCTCTATTCTGGGGCCAAACAGGCCATACTTCACCGCACGGAGTATCGTGGGTGAGGCTTCAACTTATTGGGTAACTCTTAGACTAAGCGCTTCTGTATTCACCTGCGCCATATTTATATGCACGGTGAACAAACTAGTGCCAACGACATTTCTGTCTCGTATCCCTGGGCAAGGCCGGGCATGCACAGACATGTCTTGACGGTGACTTTGAACCTGACTCCGGAGGCATGGCTCTGGCGCCTGTGGACCGCTGTCCAATAGGAGAATGAAATATTATGGTCTGTAGTAGGCTAAAGGGATATTCCGTGTATATGTACAAGGAATATACAAGGGATATCAAACGATATACAAATACTATGCAATATATATCAATCAATAAATATATATATTCGGTTTAATCTGATCCTTTGTAACAGGTATGTATATGTGTTTTTCCAAATTGGCCACTTGGAGTCTCCAAATGGCCATATGTCTCCAAACGCTATAACTTCAACGTACAGTAAAAATCTCAATATTACTGAAACAGAGTAAGTGAAGCATAAACGCATCCCATTGACAAACAAAGCACAGGCCCCGCCCCCTTCGAGCCCCAAACTAACAAAATAAATATTTACTGTATGAAGAATAATCTCAGAATAAAGCATTTAAAATACATGGCTTTCGAGTCATATATCCCCATTTGCAGAATTTCATTGGCTACAAAAGTGGCCAATAATTTTCACCGGTCAGACGTGATTATAATAATAATAATAATAATAACTTTATTTGTATAGCTGACTTTTCATACAGAAGTTGCAGTTCAAAGTGCTTCACAACAGTAAAAGATACAGGCATAAGCGAGCATAAAAAAGGATAGAGAGGTAGCAAGGTAAGCTACATCACAGTGTTTCACATTAGGATCTAGCATCCCAATAGGACTCTCTGTTTACAGTTTCATTCAGTAATACAAATGAAATTGGACCGATTACCGGAAGGCGAAACAGGAGGTGGTTGAGCCCTGCAAACACCGCCATGTATTCCTATTCTTTAAAGCGGTGGCCTTCTTACCACACGGTACACAGCGACCTCTGGCACTGATTGAGTTAAAGCCTATGACGCTTCCCATCTATGACACTTATGTTCCTCGTTCCCTGGACCTGCTCCATTGACTCACCTTTCTCTTAACTCTCTCTCTCTCTTGCACTCTCTCTCCTATCACTTTTTCTCTAAAAGGGGACATTTTGATGGTGTCATATGATTTCACTTGTCTGGGTTTTGGGATAACGGTAAAGAAAAGAAAAAGAAAAAATAGTACTTTTTATTCCAAATATCTAACGCTACAGACTAACTAACGGTGCATCCGGCGCAGCCATGAACGGTCACAAAATTCTGAGCTCTCGGAGCTCTCGTCAAGATAACAAAACAAAGAGGTTTTGCGCACATTTTCTCCTCGTTATGATATGGATAACAGACTCGTACCTCTATTCTACGATGAAGTTCAACCAGACAGAAGAGGAGAGAAAAATAAACACGGAAAAGGAGATCCACAGCGACTTCTATATTCTAAATGGCTCTGAGCATAAGCACCTGGCCGTTGGGACAGCGACTATTCACGCAGCATTAACGGCTAATCCGGAAAAAAAGAACGTGCCCCCGACTGGCAGAATGGACCGAAGGACCTTTTTGTCCCTTGTCCTGCTACTTTTGGGAGACATACAGCTAAACCCCGGCCCCGTCAGGATGCAAACTCAGACGCGACGAATGGGTCTGGCACCACAGGAGGCGACGATGGCTGCTGGGGTGTACAACCCTTTCACTGCGATCTGAGCGTATGTGTGTCATGTGTGTGTGTAACGTATTCCGTTGGTGGCGATCAAAGCATAGAAAAACGCCCCCCCCCCCCCCCCCCCCCCCCCCGTTCATGCATTCATGATGAAACATAATACAGATAATATAGCGTTGATTTCAGATTGATTGTTGATACAGGCGAGAAACGCCACGGTTTCTAGTGAAATGCACGTATTGCTGCATAGCGTTGTTTTCTGGGATTAGACAGGATTACTCTAAAACTATACTCATATTCACCACGGTATAAAACGGGAATGTATGGATGAAAAAGTATAACGTTCCCACATCCTGAACGATAGATAATCGATGTTGAATGGGCCATAGTAATGTCAATATAGCAATACATTTTTAAAAGTTATAGCCCTGCAAAGAAGGTAAACATCTCCATAGGCTTACAGCGGTGGCAGAGAGGGGTATGAGATGGGCATACTGCCTGGCGGGCAATGTGTTAATGTAGGCCTACCTGCTTATCTCAATCCATCTTTGATCTCTCTCTCTCTCTCTCTCTCTCTCCCTCCCCATTGCCCAAACGCTGTGTGGCTCTCACTGCTCTTCCACGCCCCCTGCAGGTGAGCTGCGGCACATCACTAAGCTGAAACCGTGGTCTCTGTTTGACGTGCTGGTGGAGAAGTATGGCTGGTCGCCCGAGGACGCCGGACACTTCACCCACTTCCTGCTGCCCATGCTAGAGATGGTGCCTGACAAGAGGGCCTCGGCCGGAGACTGCCTCAACCACCCCTGGCTCAACTCATAGCCACAACAACTAGCCCAAACAACAACATCACCCCCTGGTGGTGGCCTTCAGAACCAGAGAGGAGAGAGGCTGGAGAGAGAGACAGAGAGAGAGAGAGTTGAAGGAGACAGGAGTGATAAGATTGTGTCTTATTCTTTGCAAACTTGTCACACACACACACATACACTCTCTCTCACACACACACAATCACACACACACAGCTGAGCAGATCCCACACGCCTCCCTTCAATCTTCCCCAATAGGAATGTAAAGAGAGACTCGGGCTCTAGCCCTCCCTACACACACACTTATGGAGATGTAGATACAATGACATGGTAGTCTTCCAAGACAGAACTCAACCAGAGTAGTAGTACTACCTAAAAACACAAATAAGAGTGTTTGATGATACGAGGGTGGAGGGTGTGTGAAAAGACCCAGCAATGGCCTGAGAGAGAGAGGTCTTGGCCCCCCATCCATCATCCATCTGTCTGTCTGCTCCTAGAGTGCTGAGTCTTAGTGCATACGTGTGGAGATCCAACCCTGGGCTGCTGATTCAGCTGCTGATCTCTTATTAGACTGGGGGGGGGGGGGGGGGGGGGGTTCAATGAGCCACCCCTCGCCATGCTGACAGCTTACAACCAACTGCATCTGCCGTGACCTTAAAGACATCCACGTTTTAACCGCCGCCAGTATCTTCTCACTGATGGTTACGGGGTGTGTGAGCATTCATAGCAGGTTTGGACAGTGGGCACATTGGAACAGCTAGAGGAGTGATCCGAGTGTAATATAGTTACCTTGTTGTTGTTGTCGTCGTCATGGTAATTGTAATCCATGTCCTGATGTCTGATATGGGCAGACAGCCAGGACTTGAGGTAACAATAGAGGGGTGGCATGCTCCCCTGGTGCATCCCCACTTCTCTTCTCCTGTCGTTTCTTACATTGCTGCACGCATTCCAAGTTGTCCAGACCAATGTTCTGGGATCACTCTCACAATGAATTTAGTAGCATCTTGCAATCTTTACAAATACTATTGTATATATACAATATATACAAATACTATAGACGGACCTTGTTTGCTAGTCTCTCCTCCACATGAGCGCAACGCTGTCCTTACATATCAAGGTGCATATTGGGAATGCACCACTCGAGGCAAGTGGGCCAATCATGGGGTGCAGTTACATATTTCGAGAGCAGGTGCACAAGGCTCCGCTGGTAGGCTCCTTGGCCTACACACCGGGGCAGAAGACACCTTCGGGCGCTGCTCTGGCGACAGTTTGACATGGAACCATAAATCCAGCTTAACATAGCCAGGGCCCCCGACCTGATGAGACAGGCAAGAGAGTGTGCGTGTGTGTGAGTGTATTTCTTCAGTCAAGAAAGCATTCCCATGCAGTGTAGGCAACCTAAAGCCCTACCTCTCTCTCCATGTCTCCTCTCCTCTCTCCAACCCATGAGCCCAACCCCACCCGTCTCTCTCTCCAGAATGACCCCACCCGTCTCTCTCTCCAGAATGACCCCACCCCTGTCCCTCTCTCCAGAATGACCCCACCCCTGTCCCTCTCTCCAGAATGACCCCACCCCTGTCTCTTTCTCTCACCAGAATGACCCCACCTCTGCGTGTGTCTCTCTCTCTCCAGAATGACCCCACCCCCAAAGCTCTGTGGACTAAAGCAGTCCTGCTCAACTGTTTACACCCCCCTGGTTCACACTCCTAAAACCTCCCAGGGTCCAGGTCCCCACCAAGCCCCTAACTCCAGCTCTGAACCCCCCCCCCCCCCCCCCCCCCCCCCCTCACCCCAAATGAGCTGCATGCCCTGCCCTAGGCCAGTGCAGAGACACGGAGGGCAGCCAGCCCTCCTCCAGGGGGCACCACCACACAACTGCTGCCATGCTGACAGACAGGAAGACGGGCAGACAAAGCACGGGACGAACAAACGAGCAAAAAGACAACAAGGAAAAAGAGAAATATAAGACTGACTCCCGAGCTGGACAACTTTGTCTATAAAGAGATACTCTGTTGTGAAAACAGACATTTTAAAATAAAGCATGGAGAGACTTGATCGATATTCGGCATGAACGGATACAACAAAAAGGACGATGGTTTTCAGTTTTGCATTTCATTGGTTTGTTTCTTTTCCATGTTCGTCTTCTCTGGACGTTTTGTTTGGAAAAGACGAGAGTTCCTTTGACGACGTTGTCGGGTCCCAATCTGACGAAGGTCACTTCTCCCCTCCCACTTTTTCCTCCCATCTTTGATATTCCTTAGTCACGGTCCTCTCCTGTTCTTCCCATGCATATTGTTCCAAAACGAGACCGATCTTTGCGAGTCCCTCCCTTACGGCACGTGTACCCGATCTGATTGGTTCTATCCCCCTTTTACCCCCTCCAGAGGAACCCCCTAGAGCCCTGAGCTTCTCCCAGAACAGGGGGCGGTTAAGCGGAGGTTGCACTTGTAGATGTCTCTTTGTACGTATCCTTCAGGGATTTGAAAACCTTTGTACATAAAACTCTTAAGATCTGGCAACACAGATGAGAGACGACCGTCGTGGACAGACTCTCACGTGCACACGCATCATTCCGATACAGAGTGTGAGGCCGAGGCCCGGTGGAATGTTTCGGACTGAACTGCGCCACTCTGTGGCCGTACGAGGGTACTGCATCCCCCCGCACACAGCAGCTGCTCTCTGTGCCAATGCTCTAAAGATGTTCCACTATCTCTCTACCACCTAGTTCTCTGTCTTACATGCACACACACACACACACACATACATGCAAAACACACAAACTCTCATCATCACAATTAGTCCAGTTGCCTATTTTTTCGCAATAAAACAAAAAAGATGAGTATAAGTAAATGGTGAGATATTTTTTAAAAACTATTTAATTCATTAAAAAAAAGAAAAAAAATAGATACAAAAAAAAGAAACATTTTCTCTGGTTGTTGTGACCGTGACCGAATCTCGTCTTATATTGAGGTGATTGTGTTTGTCTGTTAGAGATGTTTTAATTTCTTTTGTAATTATTATATTATTATTATTACTGTTATTGTTATTATTCTTCTTCTTCGGATTAGTTCTTTTTTTACACAGTTGTCCACCCCCCCCCCCCCCCCCCCCTTCTCTCCTTACATGAACAGTGCTGCTTTGTCTGGACTCGTGATGGTGATGAAAATGATCAAAACAGTTTTGCAATAAAGAGTTCATGACAATGAAGTTTTTTGCACCAGAACGTCCTGCTCTCACGCTCTTTCAGCCACACTGACTGTTCGTCCTGACAACATCCACAGAATTCGCCTCTCTTTGTCTTGTGTTTTTCATTCGACAGATTTAATAAAATTGTAAATTAAAGGATTCCACGGCCTTAATGTGGTCCTTGTTAGCGACCTGCTGTGAACCGGTCTGTCACAAACCACGTTTCAGGCCCATCTAAAATGCACCACGAAAGTATACGATGTGAAGGTTATGTTAAAAAAGAAGGTGTTAGCATGTTGTTAGCAATGCTAGTGGAAGTCAATAGAGACTAGGGTTGGGTAACGTTCACATTTGATTTGATACCGGTATTCGTACCGGTTCCTGGAATTAGTTTTTCAGTACTCAATTCTCTCTGTAATAACAAACAATTTAATTGCAGTTGTAAAAGTCCAAACTTCTCAATTTCAACATAGTCATTTATTGTTGTAACACACCACACAAAATAAATCGCATGATCATGTATTGTGTTTTTAAATGTTTAAATATCAACATTATCTGGCCATCCTCCTCGGTAAATATTATCAACCTCCTCTGACCTCACCTGGTCTGTCCAAAGACCCAAGAGACGGGACGCCTAAATATTAAAGGCAACCAACTTGTGTCTAGCCACGCCCAACTTGCGTCTAGCCACGCTCTGCTGCGGAGCGTAGCGGCAGAGCTACAGTACTATCTACATTCGTGGAAAAGGCTCAGTATGTGAATCAGTATTCGGTAGTACCGATGTAATTCGGCCGGTACCCTTAAAAGTAGCCAACCCTAAGGCCTAACAAAAATAATAGTTGGTTTCAGGTTGGTTGTCAGTTTGGCCATGGGTAGGTAGGGAATTTATTTTTATTTTTTTTATTTTATTCTTTCCCACAGCGACTATGGATAGGGAATTTCTTTATTTAATTAACCCTTTCACTGCCACACGACAGAAGGTTAGCCCTTTACTATCACACAACCGACGGCGATGCTCCATCATTAGCATCATTAGCTCCGCGGATGCGGAGCTAATGATGCTAATGATGGAGCATCGCCGTCGGTTGTGTGATAGTAAAGGGCTAACCTTCTGTATTGTCACAGTGAAAGGGTTAACCGGCTGTCGTGTGGCAGTGAAAGGGTTAAAATGTTCACAACAACATGGATGCATGTACTCTGCCAGCATGTTTAATATCCATAATACTAAATGTTTGACTAAGATTTCTATGAAACTTTATTCTAAAAAAAAAAAAGAAAAAAACGGATTTTTTTTTTTTTTAATATATATTTTTTTTTTAAAACTCATAAAATATATTGGGTCGCACCTAAATCGGCAGGGTCGGTCGGCAACCTGAAACCAACCATTATTTTTGTTAGGCCTAATGGAGACATATCTCCATCGACTTGCACGGCTAGTAAATTCATACATATAAATATATGTATATATACAGTACCAGAGTTGTGGGAAAAAAAACAGGGGGGATGGTCAGGGTGGCAAATCTCATGACAAGCTTGGGGGGGACTCGGGGAGTAGGGGGGTCCTGGGGGATCGTCCCCCGGTAGAACATTTGAATGATTTTAATACGCAAATGAAGCTTTTAGGAGTATTTTGAAACTAGAATTACAGAGTGGGAGTAGATACACTACTCTTGATAGCACATATTATTGGGGGGACAATTCATAGTTTTCCAAATTTGGGGGGGACATTTCCCCCCCGGGATCTGCAGCCATGGGGATGGTGGATTTTATCATATGGGGACATAATTTGTGCTGATAATGGCACAGAGGGTAAGACCAACTGTGTACCGTAACTTTTGATTACTGTAAGCACAAAGACAATACACTTCTAAAACAACATGCATGATGTTATTATGGATGTTTGGCACCTCAGAATTGGAGTCAGTCCCCGCCCAGGCTGCCTGAATACTTTCCACAACAAATTCGTGTTTCCGCGTCTCTGATTGGCCACGCGCGTTTCTGGTCATGTGACATGTGCGCCAATCGTGGGACCGCAAGTTTTTGGATGGTTAAGCTTAGGCGCTCTTTCGAAGTTGGTTAAGGTTAGAGTTTGTCTTAGAGCAGGGCGATAGAACGCCTGCCCTGATTCCAAACTCTAACCTTAACCAACTGCGAAAGAGTCGCCTAAGCTTAACCAGTGATAAAATCGGCGTTAGGTAGTTTGCAGGCTGTTAGACCAGGAAATAGGCGCAGAACTTGCCGTCCTGACCAGAAACGCTCGTGGTCAATCAGAGCGCAAAACTCAAACGCGGAAACACAAATTTGTTGTGGAAAGTATAGACGCGCCCAGGCTGCCATGGCACCACTGCTCTTACAATTAGGGTCAAAAGTGGTTGTAATGGAAGTCTACCAATCTTGTCAATGGCTGCCTACCCCACTCTCCCCCATATCATAGAAGTTTTCCAAAGATTTCCATAATCATGCTTTTTGTCCTCAATCTTTCTGGCTCTTGCTTTTGGGGCATTAGCTAAGCAATGGCTTTGAAGCCAAAACTTGACATATACATCTGGTCTGAACTTTTTCAGTGGAGGGCCAACACACTTGATGAAAAGCAAGGCTGACATGCTTTTCACCTCTAGGGGGCTTCTAGTTGTGGTTAAAATGTTCATCTGACTAAACCCATGCTCACACTCAGCTGTGGAGATGACCAGAGTGTTCACTGGTTGGAGGAGGGGTTTCAGGTCTTCTGGTGCTGGTGGCATCATTTCATCATCAGTTTTGTGTGTGACCATGTCAATATATTCCCTCATCCCTCTCTGAACTTGTCTGCCATTGTCAAGCTTGAAAAAGGAGCAGAGTTCCTGTACTTCCTTTTCAGCTTAACGCATCATACATGACGCATCTCTTCTCTAAAGCATCATACATGACTCCAATATTCTGGACAAAGCTTGCATTAGAGGCAATGGGCTAAACCACTGAACATCAGGCACGTGCACACATAGAGGCCAAGGGGTGCTTGAGCACCTGCCTTTATGAGCCTCATCAAAAAGTGCCCCCCTTTTTTTTTTTTTTTACCGTTAAGCATATAGACTGCCCTTCCAACTGAAAAATGTCAGGATAGAATCAAAATATTAGGTAAAGAGAGAGAGACCCCATATTCCATTGCAGTTTGCACGGCCTCCTCACTGCGCCTCTCCGCGTACCTATATATTTTATGCATAGCGTGGGTGATGATGATGATGATAGAAACCGCTGTGGCGCATACAGTTGAATGCTGGTATTACACTCATTGAGGGACACGAAGAAGTCAAGTCCGATGGGATTTGGGAATCTCAAATACAAATCGGGATTGGAATAAAAAATGCATTTATATTAAACAATACAGAATATACAGCACTTCTTGGGGTCTGTAGGGTAAGCACTTATTCCCTCCCCCCTTAACATTTATGGAGATGTATGGGCCTTTTAAGTGATAAAAGTGTCTTTCAAGGATAAGTGAGCTCCTGCACTGATTATTATAGTTCAATATTCAATATTTGATCACCAAAAAACCCCAAAAACATAAAAAGGGGGCCCCCCACCCGAAAGGGCCCTTAAAAATCGTACTTGTGCGCTACGCTCGCTCGGTTAATATATACACACAAGTGTAGTGCCCTTTTCAGCCTTTGAGCACCTGCCCTTCCAAAGTCCTGTGCACGTCCCTGCTGAACATGCATCTCTCTGTTAGGATCAACTGACTCATCAGAAAAGTGCTTGTGGAGTGCTGGGTACTGTTGCCATACAGCTTTAATGGTCCTATAACTAGATGCCACCCATCTAGTGCTGAGAATTATCCCTATGTTCAGACACTGTACTGCAAGTTCCTCACAACATTCAGTAAGCTCACAGCGGTTTTTGGGGGAGGCATGATAGAAAAACACGTTATTTATAATCTTTTTTATTTAAGATTTTAGGTAGACTGTCAATAAACTGGAAATCATTCATGCTCCTTCGCCATCAATATTTTCAATATGCGCAAAACTGAATGTTGAAATAGCAGTAATACCATGTTCATTGATAAAATGACATAAGGGATGGACGGGATGGGAAAGGGGGATGGCCGTTTTAGAAGGGGGATGATATTGACCGTTTTTATTTCAGGGGGGATACCATCTCCCCTCAACTGGAGTACTGTATATATAACATATTATGCCTCCCATATCTTAAAAGCTCAAATCCTGCTGAAACTTATTTTTGGATGGAATAGAAAGAACTTCTATTAAAGGAAATAATAATAATAATCATACAGGCTTTTTTTAAATGTGGACCATCCCTTTTGGTAGAGTGGTACTCATGAAAAGTAAAGAAATGAGGAAAGAAAAAAACATTTCAGATTCCCATGTTTATTGATGTGTACAATTCATACATAATTCTGTGTTTCTACCATTTCTGATGGAAAGAGCAAAAACATACCACTGAATAAATTAGGCAAGGACTTCACAATGTCCACGCAGAGTATAAGAATGTTTATAAAGGCTAAAAGGAAAGATATAACATCAGCTAAGCTGTAATAAAACATGACTGAGCAATAGAAGGCATCCTGGGGTCAATACCAAGTCATTAAAAAAATAAAAGCATGCTTTTAGGGATTGTCATAATTTTTTTTTTTTATTATATCCATGTATCTAGTGTATAAATGGTCTCTGATCATATCTCTGTGCTTGAAAATATGTCTGATTATGACAGAGTAAAACGACAATACTTCTACAGACACTGGAAGTGGCCCGACAAGGCAACACACTCAGTGGGGATACTGTAACTCACTTCATTCTCCTCTCACTTCAACCAGACGCAAAACGATCCGTTAGTTATAGTTACTATTAAAATGCAATGAGGTATTTATGACATCAATATGGTCCAGATGTTGTGACGGGACAACGCTCTTAGCTGGAACGACGGACTTATCCTACGGGTCCCAAGCAAGGACAGAGTGCGTGTGCATGGCACGCAAATGTGCATCTGTGTTTATGTAGCAGAGTGCGTGTGTGCATGTGTCTGTGTGTGTGTGCGTCAGAGCAGGTTCTTGAGCAGCAGGGGCTTGGCCAGAGCCAGGATGTCCAGGTTGGGGTCCAGGGACCGACCCAGACCCTCCAGAACCATGATGGCGAACACGATGGATGCAAAGTTACTTTCCAGCTTCACCTAAAAACACCAGAACACAAATGTCCAACTACTGTACTGTATCACAGCATTTAAAGAATGAGACATGCTGCTTGGATATGTATAACTGAGGGTTAACAAATGACAGAAACTGTGTGTTAGAAATGTTATATGGTATCTTGTATCTTGTATAAAATGCTTCTAAAGATTAAATTAGCCAGTGATTGCATATGAAAGTGTTGATAAGATGTTTCTAAAGATTCAATTAACCAGTGATTTCATATGAAAGTGTTGATAAAATGCTTCTAAAGAGTCAATTAACCAGTGATTTCATATGAGTGCAAGTGCTGATAAAATGTTTAACGATTCCCATGAATTTCTTGGCTCAAAACATAAGACAATGTGCACATTGTTGCCTTGTCATAGAGCATACATTCAATCTGAAACAAATGTTTTACCTTGTGGGTAATGAGCAGCCCAAACACTCTAGAAAGCAAGTCAGCCACCCGGATCTGTAAACATAAATATCTCGTTTGACTCAACATCAAATAATGACTGCAATAAACGACGATACTTTGGTGCTAGCCTAAGATTTGTCATGAGAAGGGTTTTTGTCGTGTGTATATCACTCCATTAAAAAGTTTGCAGATAAGAGATTTCTGATTGTAATGGAACACTTTAATGCAATTATGTGAATGCATAGAAGGATTGAATCTAGTATAGTAGACTACCTTTCCAAGTGAGAGAGTATTGCTCAGGGCGTGGTCCACAAGCTGTGCCATCTCCTCCTTAAAGCGCGGCACGTCCTTACACTCGTTAGCTCTGGCGTGGTTTAGGATCAAGTCGGCCACTCGCTCCCCCTGAGGATGTATGAAACATGACACATTTTTGTGTCTGTCTGACTTTCTTTTGCGTCAGGCAGACACTTACACTCTGACCCGACTGCTGCTGTGACCTCACTGTCACCCATCCCCCGAACTGTAGACACTAAAGACTTTAAAGACACTTTAACTGCTGCCGTTAGGGGTGTAAAGGTACACGTATCCGTACCGAACCGTTTCAGTGTGTACCGTACCGTACAGAACGGCTGTGTACCGAATGAATACAACGGTATGTTAACCACTAACGACCGCCCACCGGGGGCTTTTTTTTTTTTTTTTTTTTTTAAGGTTTATTTTTTAGCGTTTATCGCTTTTTGCTACTGGGCAGTCCAGTAGAGAGAGAGAGAGGAGGAACGGGAGACAGAGTGGGGGGAAGACATTCGGCAAATAACGACGGGTCCGGGAATCGAACCCGGGTCGGCCGTGCCGCGACTCAGCGCGTTATGTGGTTCCGCAATCTAATATAATAATTATTATTTAAATGTTTTTACAAGTCGATTATTCATTTCAATATAGAATATTCGTTGACAGCCCTACAAGTACAAGTTACTACATCACCCCTGAGTGGAACATGGAAAGTTAAACTTTCCCCCACTGTACTGAAAACCAGTACCGAACCTCGACTTCAAAACCGAGGTACGTACCGTACCGTGGTTTTTGTGTACCGTTAGTTACACCCCTAGTTTGTCACCTCCATATATTTATATTTGTAAACACTACCGGATCCTACACTGTGAACGGAACGTGCAATAATGTCAATGTTACTCACTTGTGCCTTGTATATACAGTATATTATACCAACAAAAAGAAATATCCTTATTTTTAGCATTCGCTTGTATTTCAATTGTTAATTTTTAGTTAAGTATTGTGTGATCTGTGTGATTTTGTGTGAAGGGCGGACTAGCAAACTAAGATTTTCATTGTACGGCAAACGGTCTGTTTAACTGTGCACATGACAATAAATAATCTTGACTCTTGAATGAGAGTTAGGCTGTAGCAGAGACCTTTCAAAAGGGAGACCAACCAAGTCCTTCTCACCTCCTGTAATGCATCACGTGAGCTACACGAGGCACAGCTTTACTGCAAAGATACTCCTTTACTGCAGTAAAGTAAGTACGTTGTGTTGGACAGACAGCTCTGCCATTTCAACTTCAGAGGTAAATGTTTTTTTTAAGTGTGACTGAATTAAAGTGCCAGTGTGACTGAGGGAACATCTTCCATATCTCACTGTGCATCACTTGTCTTATATATCTGCAGACACTATATCTATACACAACCCTTACTTGTTACGCTGCTGGCCAGTATGACTATACCAAACTGTCTATCACTGTACATATTAATATTACAACTGTACATACATCCGATTACTAATTAGCACTACACTCTATAGTACTAATTTATATATTTATACCCAGTTTAATCACCTGTACATTGTACATTACTATTACACTTTACTGTTACATTTGCACTCTGGTTGGATGCCAAACTTATTTTTGTTGTACTGTACAGTACTTGCTGTATAATGACAATACATTTGAATCTAATCTTATCTAATCATATCCCATTTGGGAAAACAAATTGTCACATAATATTCAATGCTAAATATTTCAGAAATATGCAGCTGGTGGTTGCTCCCATTCAAATGTCACAATTTTCAAGCCAAGGTTCTAACATAGCTTAAAACTATTCCATATTCTATAGTGAGTTCCATTATCATGCTGCCAATGTTTATTTTTTGTAAAAGTAGGTATAATCGGGGCACCAGGGTGGCGCACCACGTTACTGCACTGCAGACCTACGCGGTCGACCCGGGTTTGTCTCCCGATCCCGGACGTACATTTGCCGCATGTCTTTCCCCCATATCTTCTCCTAATCTCCTTTATACCCGTGGATATCCCCTTTTGGAAGAAGACCATTGAAATGCGCTCAGCCAATGCGAGCGACACCTCCCCTGAACGAGACCGTCCTCCTCTCACCTGCCGCAGCACCACAGCAGTGAACACGGCCTTGAAGTTCACCAGGTCTCGCTCACTGAGCTGGGCCACGATGCCGGCGTCCAGCAGCACCACCTGCAGAGGGGACGGGTCCGGTCTCATGCTGACCATCACCGTGTCCCACAGGTCTGTCAGAGTGGCCCTAGCATGGGGCCCCTCTGGGACACCAGACCCAGACCCCCAGCGCTGGATCAGGATGTTACCCGGGTGCAGATCCCCGTGGACAAAGTTGTCCACAAACACCTAAAACAGAGATAGACACATAGAGTAATCATAGATTATATATAGATACAGATATACTAACTGAACAAAGTTTACTTGTGTACACACAACATAGTTTAAACTAGAGGTGGGCATAGATTATTTTTTTTTAAATCTAGATTAATCTATCTGCAATCCTGGAGTTCATCTAGATTAAAATGGCTCATTTGATGTCTGGCGAAAGCATTCAAAATATGTGTGTTCTACCCAAATAATGAACAGAAGTATGTCCTTACTTTTTCTTTCCTCCTTACGTTTCTCAGGCCAGGTGGCCCATTACACCATGAGCCCATCTCCTGTTTCCAAAATGCATTACAGTTTGAAAAAGCTGTTTTGCTATGATAATTGGTAATGAAATATCAAAATAATGTTCAATAAGATGTACTTGTGTTTAATAAATTGTTTTACAATTTAAATCCTCTAATATTGGACGGGTCTTGTATTTACCTCAGCTGCAAAGAGCACCAGGCCTATTAGAGAGAGGCTTATATAAGAGGCAGGCCTTAATTTCTAAAAATGACACTCATGGTCATAATCCATTAAATTTTTTAATACGTACATTGTCGGTGTACATTTATTTAGACTAACATTGGTATTTAAATATTGAGTGCAGTTGAGCAATTGTGAAACTGTGGTGGATTAACGTAATTCACACACTGAAGTTGGAACTGTCTATACTAGGTTACGGGGCCCGCACGGACAATTTTGCGTGTGGTATCTTCTCGACTCTACCTGAGTCGAATCGAGTTGATAACATGCAGGCAATAGCTTTAGCTAACGCTATCATAGCATCATGATCTGTAATGTCAACTGGACAACGCCAGCCCTGCCTGCCAACGCCATATAGACAGCGAACGTTAACTAACGTTTGCAAACGAAGCCAACGTCATCCAGCCGACACCACAGACCTAGCTATGACAACGTTAGCTAACGCCAACGAGAGGGAAACGTTAATGTAGTCAGTGTAGCGGGCCGGGAACGGTAGAGAAAGGCAGCAAAAGTTTATCTCATTCTATATCACGGCACAAAAAATTTAAATAAATAAAAAAAGTTTGCTACCTTGTATTGGAAGCCGGCCTTGTATTTGTCTGCATGTATCAAACCCCCGGCCATTATAAGAGGCCCGTCCTCTATTTGAATACCCTCCACTATTAGAGGATTTACGGTACATCAGCTAATGTAATTGGCTCCCAGACCCAACTTTGAGAATAGATTAACGGTGGTAATTTTTTTTATTGCGCGATAAGAGTCCGCCGTTAACTTAGCCCGGCCTTAGTTTAACGGCCCGGCCTTAGTTTAAACACATATATACTGTATACGAACACTGACATAGTCTGATTGAAATCATCTACATATAGATACATCAAACAGGGTAAGAGGTACTGGTGTTAATGTTTAGCCATAGATAAACCAGACCACCTGGGAAACAGCTCGGCAACTAAAGGAAGACCTTAACGTAGAGCTCAAAACATGTAGCGCTAAGGAGGCCTTACCATAGAGCTCACAACACATGTAGCACTAAGGCCTTAACGTAGAGCTCACAACGCATGTAGCACTAAGGCCTTAACGTAGAGCTCACAACACATGTAGCACTAAGGCCTTAACGTAGAGCTCACAACGCATGTAGCACTAAGGCCTTAACGTAGAGCTCACAACACATATAGCACTAAGGCCTTAACGTAGAGCTCACAACACATGTAGCACTAAGGCCTTAACGTAGAGCTCACAACGCATGTAGCGCTAAGGAGGCTCTGGGAAACCCAGCCCAGACTAACAGCAGGTAAGGTACTGTGTCTTACCATCTTCAGCAGAGTGTCCACTAACATCCTGGCTATCGTCCGTTTCAGCTCCTGAGGGGCCTCCGCTCTAAGGTAGTAGGATATGGGATCACTTTCCTGAAACACACATAGGGGATTACGGCTGCCCCCATCATAGTCCATTCATCACTTGGTTTGGTCGTAATCAAGACTTTGTTAGTTGATTACCGGTAGTATGCTTTTTTTCATGCTAAATTTGTTATTTCCTAAAAGAAATGATAAGAACATCTCTGGTAAGCACTAGATTTAAAAGAGGTCCTTCTGCATTATTGCATTTTGGAAAACGTTTACAGATTTGTCAATGAAATCAACTGATCGATTAGTCAACAAACACCATGACTATTGGTCGACTAAGAATTTCTTTGGTTGCGAAAACAGCCCTGTAGTGGATACTGATTCACACATTTGAAAACAAACCCAAAATCTCTTGAACAATGTAATAGATTTAATCCTAAATGTCAGCCTAAATGTGATATTCACTATATATATATATATATATATATATATATACAGCCAACCAGGCATACTCACTTCAAAGGTTTCCACCAGGACGCTCCTGGTAACAAACGGGCGAAGGGGAGTTGGGAACTTGACAAAGTCCACGTCCCGGAAATTTTCCCGGAACCGCTCGATGTTCTTGGCTTCAAACCGGAGATCAATCTAAGATAAGACAAGATAAGATATTCCTTTATTGATCCCTTTGGGGAAATTCAGGCATTATAGCAGCATGGGGAGGGGGAGGGGAGGTACAGGTAGTAGAAGACATGATACAGGTCATAAAATGATAGTACAGTGGAGAAGTACAAATAAAAATAGAATAAAACTAGGCAGCGTAAACAATATAACAATATAATTAACTCTGGGCAATTGCGCATACACGCAAGTAGGCAGTGTAAAAAGGTCAAGGTGCAAGATGAGGGTATGTATGCCCTCAGTTATACAGTATTTGCCCTAAGGTGCAGTATGCATAAGGTATGTATGCCGTGATATACTTCATACATTATATATTGTCCGTTTAGGTGGGAGTCAGACACAATCAGTGATAGAAGTTCCTAGTAGTTGGATGTCTGGCAGCGGTCCCTGTTCTCTGTTGTGGAGCCTGATGGCCGCTGGTATGAAGGACTGGCCGAGGCGGTTAGTTGAGTGTCGGGGGGGTATGAGTCTGTGACTGAACGTGCTTCTCATCTTGACTAGCTCATCGTAGAGGGGGTGGGAGGGATTCTCCAGGATGGCAGCCAGCTTCCTTCTCATCCCCCTCTTTGCCACCACCTCTAGTCTGACCAGCTCGACTCCCACCACGGAGATAGCCTTCCTCACCAGCTGAAATGGAGAAATCTGAAATAGAGTTTCCTTTAGTTCACAGTCAAACAGCATTCTCATAAATGAGTCCAACTTCCAGGTCCTGTTGTCTGAAATGTTGTCTGAAATTGTGGGGCGACAGTGGCTCTGGAGGTGAAGCAGTCGTCTGGTAATCCAGAAGTTCCCAGTTTGATTCCCGCTCCTCCCAGGCAGCGTGTCGAAGTGTCCTTGAGCAAGACACTTAACCCCTAACTGCTCTCGATGAGCAGGTTGGCACCTTGCATGGTTGCCTCCGCCGTCAGTGTGTGAATGTGTGAGTGAATGGGTAAAATGTGAGGAACAAATTGTAAAGCGCTTTGGATAAAAGCGCTATATTACCATTTTATTTTACCATTTTCATCTCTGTCAAGATGAGATGGGCAACAAGTTCAGGCAGTAGAGATGGGTTGAACATAAGGACTTCAATGTGAAAAATTGTCATATGCATATGCATACCATTATTCCTAAAAGCGTTTCCTACTAGGGATGAGTTAGAATTTTCAAATAGTCGTGCCAGTCTCCATTCAATTTTCATGTCAGAGTCGAAAAATATATATAAAATATATATTTTTTTTTATGAATGATACGACCAAAATATATACCGGTAGGCTAATACTACTGTACAGTAAAGGACCATTGATTTATTGTTCACACCGCCATCTGTTGGATATTTAAATTTAAATATTTAAACTTTATCTTTATCTGAATTGCCTATTTTTGTGCAATACCCTTCGATTTGAATGATCCATTCTATTAACACATTGGGCGCCAGCCATTAGCCTGGTCCTCCATAACACATTTTCACTGTGCGTCACTATGTTTGGAGAGCTATATCTATATTCTATATTATAGCTATGTAGACAATACTATAGTCATTTGACAGTGACTTTCTTCCCTCGAACATGCAAAAAAAGAGAAAAAATTTCCATGCATACGTTCGCGCGTTATCCCGTGGTGAATATAAGTATAGTTTAGGAGTGATCCGGGATAATTCCTGAAACGAGTTATAGGGCGCTACGTGTATTCTACTATAAGCGTTGGCGTTTCTTGCCTGGACACGCTGCTATTTCCAAATCAAATGTATATAATAGGTATTATGTTTCATCATGAATGCATATGCTTCGATGGCCAGTAACAGCATTCGTGTTGAACACTACGGACGCTGATCAGCTGGATCGATATGAAAACATTGTTGGATCAAGCTGAAATTGATGTCAGATAGTCCTTACCTTTGGTCGGGGGTATTCCAAAAAGAATATTCCAATTGTCTGATCGCGATTTCCAGTATTGGTGTCCATCTGGTCCTGGACATAATTTGTCACAACTTATGGATCGAGTGTGCCAGATGCGTTTCGAAGTGGTCGGATGAAGCGATTTACTCGGCTCCATCAAAATTTTGCGCCTGGAGGGATTTAACCGTAACACAGGGTGAGATATAAGGTTTCAAAGGGTGGGCGACACTGCCATCTAGTAGGATGCGGCCGGTATTGCACTTTGGCGATCTCAAAATCCTTTCCTATGGCAACACCGAGGTCAGTGGATGAATAATGAATAAAAATATTGAATAAAAGAAAAAACGACCAAAAGCCAAGATATCTCGGGTCTGGCGTCCAACGCATGGCGAGTTAACCCGACTTATCTCGGGTCTGGCGCCGAATGTGTTAAAAAGAATAACTGAATTTCGTGTGTTTCTTTTTTTTCTGCGGCAGGACTTATCCTTAACTCATTGACCACCACACTCTTTTCCCATCTTTACTCAATGGTGCCAGCGTTATTGACCATTTTAGCGATGTTTGCGGACCCATTGTGTGTTCTGTATTATAGCTATGGAGACAATAGTATAGGTTAATTTGACAGGCAGCCTAATTTTCATTTTTCATAGCCTAATTGATCTAAAAGATGCTCAATGCAATGCTGTTATTATAGGCTACGATGGTGAATGGTGTCATTTTGATTTATTGCCGGTCAGCTGAGCCGATCAACGTTCTGAAGGATTATCTGAAGAAACATTTAACTGAATTTAAACTGAAAACGGAAGATTTCAGTGTTTCCTACATACAGTATGTCGTTGCCACCCATGCCACCCTATGTAAAGATTTAAGCAAACATGCTTTGAGAAAGGCTTTGTTCCATATGCTATCAAAACAATCAGTAACTTCATGAACTCCATTGCACCTACCCCAGACTGGACAAACAAATGTAATATTGTCTCAGTTTGGACAATAAAGCTGTATTCTATTCTATTCTATATGTTGCAGAGTTGCTTTTAAAAAGGTCCCATGTTTTGCTATTCCTTTCACTATTTGGGAAATTTTACACAATTCCTGTGAGTCTATGGAACACATCTGTAGGGCTGTCTTAAATACTTCGAAGCTTCGTTCGATGGCATGAGCTTAAAAAAAAAAAATCAAAGTTAAAAAAAATTATATATATATATATTTTTTTTGCCTCCAAAATCTTGCGCCTCCATTCCAATGAAACGAAAGTAAGCGGCGCCTTCCCGCCTCCATTCCAATGAAACGAGAGTAAGCGGCGCCTTCCCGCCTCCATTCCAATGAAACGAAAGTAAGCGGCGCCTCGACTCCACCTCTCTACAACAAGCACGTGGAGATGATCTGTGTTGAAAACAACAAGGACATGTGCAGCAGACGACATGTCGACGAAGAAGCGAAGCAATGCCGTTTGTTATTTAAGACTATGTCGGACAGATTTGTGTTCATTGTGCTGCTTTTTTAAAGTGTCCCGACCCATATCAAAATATGTCTTAATAAAACGTGCTTAATTAAGTCGAATTCTGCCTTTGTCTCTATCAACTACATATAAATATTTATATAATTGTTTGCTTGATAGACGAAGGTTGCAACATAATTATGTAATGTCATGTCGTTGGCTGTGAGAGCAGCCCCACTGCACCCAGGCAGCGCAGCCGAGTGAAACCTTGTTGGCTGCGTCAAAGTCACGAAAGGGGCTACTTAATTCATTAATCCAATACACTTTATTTATAGAGCACATTTAAAAACAACAAAGTTTACCAAAGTGCGGTACATGTCCCACAACATAAGATAAAAAATAAAAAATAAATATTTATAATAATTTTTTTTTTTTCTCGAAGCTTCGAATTAAAATCGAAGCTCGGCCCCGAAGCTTCGATTGCCAAAAAAAGCTTCGAAGGTCAGCCCTACACATCTGTACGTTTTTTTTTCAAATCAATTCATTGTTTTGTATTTCTAATCAAGTACTCTAAAGCAGCATTTTTCCACTTCAAGATTTCAAGCTGGGGGGTGGCTGAATGGCACAGTGGGCAAGGCGCTCGCCTCTAACACAGGAGACGCTGGGTTCGAGCCCAGCTCTCGGCGTTGCTACCGGCTGGCCGGTCGTTCATACTAACACAATTGGCAAGTGTTAGAGGGTGGGAAAGCCGGTGGGTGAGGATTTGACGTTGTGGACAGCGACTCCTACAGGTCGGTTTGGTGACGCCGGTGCGACGGAAGCAGGAAGTGACGGGGGGAGCGTAAGCCTCCCACGCGTTACTCCTCGCCACTGAGAGTTCGAGTTGCTGCAGTGAAAAGATGCGACAGGCTGCCTCCTCGTGTACCGGAGGGGACACGTGATGCAAGGCTTCTGTCCTCACTACAACCGACCTGTGGGAGGCATAGTCTAGCAACGTTCAAGACAGGGGAGGGAAGAATTGGACATGAGAAATTGGGATGGGAGAAAAATAGAAAAATGGGGAGAAAAAGTGAGTAAAAGAAAATTTCAAGCTGGGCTCCGCATAAGCGCTTTGAGTGACAGTCACCCACAGTCTGCACTGGCAGACATAGAGAGACATAGAGAGATAGAGAGGGAGACTAATTAATTTCGCCGCGGGGGGGGGGGGGGGGGGGGGGGGGGGCATAATCCCACGGGACAATGCATTGGTAACTTGTTTTAAATTACATTATATACCCCCGTGAATATTATTGCACGGATCGGAATACGGTGGGAGTGTGCGCTATGATATTTTGCAACAGGTTGACGTGACGCAAGTGCCGACAGAGAGAGAGCAGATAACGAGAGAGATAGAGAGGGAGAGAGAGGGATACGGAGCATTTACACACACTCCTGACTGCGTGTGTGTGGGGAAACACACACGCAGTCGGGAGTGTGTGTGTAAATTCTCCATATGCCTCCCTCTCCCTCCCTCCCGCTGTCGGCACCCGCGCCACGTCAAGCCGTTTGAGGAAGTGTCAGTATTTCCACTCGCTCTGTTGTTGAGCGAATGGTTGAGTGTGCGCTACAACCATAGAGGGGGCGTTAGTTATGCAGATGAGAATTCTTATACGTCACAGGTACGCGAAATTCAGAATGAAAAACATGAAAATACTAAATTATAGCAACATTTTATAGCCTAAAAGTCTCGTTTATTTGGTGTAATCATGTTTGTATGTCTCAATGCTCATATTCTGACATACTTAAGTATTCAGTTTCTGCTTTGGGCAACATAAAACCTCTTGTCATAGCAAAAAGCTAAGATAACAATAGTAGTTGTTTATTCGCCGATTTTTCTATATCGCAAGTCTGGTTGAGTCTGAGCAGGCAAGTCTAATTAAGTCAAGTCATATTTTGGAAATATGAATGTCTCAAGTCAAGTCAAATCTTATCGCTGGCGGGTACCAAATCAAGTCTCAAGTCCAACTTGAGTCTCAAGTCTCCAGCTCCGATATGTGGTATAGGTCCTACCTGTTTGGTCATGAGTTTCTCAAACTCCTCCACTATCTCTGGCAGACTGAGCCACTTGAGTCCAGGCAGGTAGTGGAGGAGCCAGCTCCCTGCCCTCATCAGCAGAAGATCTATCTCCACCTGACTCCTGATGTTTGGGTGGAGCACCTACAAAACCACAGCAAGAGAGTTGCAGAATGTTATGACCTTTCTCAAGAAGAATGGGAACACAAAAGTCGTTAATCACCATTTACAAAAAGTAATTCATCCTCAAAATGTTATTTTGTAAGCAAAGATATTAATAGCTCCAGGTAAACGTATAACTTTCACTATTACATTGTTATATTTAATGTTATATTTTCATGCCTAATTCATTGTGTGCCTGTTTTTCTAATTAATACTCTAATTTCTGAATGAAACTCTTAAGTAAGGCCCAAATTAAATTGACATTATCAACTTCAGAGGCCAGAATGTGGGACCTATATTACACATTTACTATCCAATAGCATTATGAGGCTGAACATGTAAATGTGCTCAAAAAATTACAAATAAATATTTACAAACTTTTTCTTTTAAATAGCTAAAAGCTAAAAGTGATGATGTAATTTTGCAACGAGGGTCTTACAGGGTTAAATCTCTTGCATGACTTGTAGAGAATTGGTGTGACACATTGTACTGTGCCCACAACAACCAAATATTCACTGAAATCTTCTTTGAAGCATTCAATGATGGTCAGGACATCAGAATCACCATACACACCATCCTTGTGATCTTCACACACACCCACCTTGATGGCCACAGGTATCACATGCTCCTTCTCCGTGCTGCTCTCCCCATGCTGGCCCTCTGGGTGGCTCCTCTCCTCGTGGTCCTCATCACTTGTCCCCCTCCACAGGCCCCAGATAGACCTGGCCACTCCCCCCAGACCGGGTATCTCCCAGGCTTCCAGCATCTCGTCTCTCTCCATCTCATCCACCAGTGTCTGGAAGCTGGGGTCTTCCACGCTGTCGACCCTGGCGTAGCCTCGGTACACCTGGGCCACGCAGCCCGACCCCACTGGTTCCCTGCTGTCGAACACAAACAGCCTCCTCCAGCCCTTGCCAAACGCCCGGTGCAGGGACCGCTTGGTGTGAGCCCAGGAGTGGGGGCGTACCTGGACTTGGAGCCTGGAGAAGCGGTCGCAGAAGTCCCGGGAGAAAACGTCCTGCCTGGTGCTAGCCCACTGGCCCAGCTTGATGAAGGTTGGACCGGAGGTCTCCGTGACCCACAGCAGGGCATCCAGCCAGCGGGTGGCCCAGCGCGAAGAGACCAGTGTCAGAGGGGAGAAGAGGAGGAGTGGGCCAAATTTAAGGAACAGCACTAGTGCACGGAGGCTTAGTCTGAGGAAAAATACAAGTTTGTGCACCTGGACCTTTGCTACAGACTTCCTGATTGTGATCTGGGGCGCAATGGTAACATCCTGGCATCTAGCTATGCAAGATGTAGCATTCACTGCACCCCAGCATAGCAATGACACTTTGGGTATCTGTGTCAAAATCCTGCCTCTTGTTATTGAACCTGTTCTGTAACTGTGGATGAGTCTGATCCTTGCAAAGGCTCCTGCTCTCCGGACAGTGTACCTCAGGTTTAAACATATTGTAATTGCAGCCATGGTGACGTCGGTCGCGCAACTTCAGTCCAAGCTGCTGAGAGGGTAACGTTAGTTGATCCACATAAACTTGTTGTCAAACAGTCTCCTGTCCCAAAGTCTTCAGTGTGGACACCAGTCTCTTTGATAATCCATACATCACAATCGACCCATGTACAATAATCAACAAGCGTTTCAAAGTCGCGCTGATTTCTGATAATTTAGTAGACTTCACATAGGCACGTTGAAAATGATACCCATCGTTACATTTACAACACTTACATGACAGCTGCAAAAAAAGCTACCGTTATGCCAACTTCAAATCAATGCGAGCATGTGGCACTTTTCCGGTTAATATTCATTGAATATTAAAGTCATTACATTAGATAATAAATAACGTCAACACTCAACAGTTACCAGTGCTTAACAAACATGCATTGCCTTTCATTTTTTTCAATTCCGGGTAGACGTCATCCCGTAACGTCACGCCGACGTCTTAAAGCAACAGTTCAGATTTAAACTAATGCAGAATGAATGAATGAATGAATGAATGAATGAATGAATGAATGAATGAAAACTTTATTTAACAGATTGCAGAATGGGTACAATATAGTACGGCTCAATACACACAATTGTTAACTCTTACAAGTCTCCTGGCCTATTTAGGAGATACCTGAACATGAATTATTTGCATCAGTTTGTGATAGATTATTAGTTACTGGGTATTTCAAAGTACCTCATATTTGATATTTGGTACCATTTTGAAGCTGACAACTAGATCTTTCCAATGATATAAAATAAGTGTATGATTATCATCATAATTTTTATTATTATGGTTCATATGTATTTGCACTTGAACTTGTTGAAATTAAACTTGGAAGATAAACATTTATTTTCAAGCACTTTCCTTGCTTATTTGAAATGTATGTGTAATGAATGGAATGTAGACAATCTTGTTGGCAATATAGAACAGCTGACAGATTAGAAATAGCATCTATTGTTCAAAAGTTGTGAATGAATTAATGAAACTAGATTACTGTTCTTGCTTCGGTTCGATAATATTGCTTTTGATTTACTGTAGCCTACACGTGCGAGCCACAATCAATATATCCACGGGGATTTAATCAAACCAGTACCATAATGCCCTTACATTTCCGTAAACGTGTTTGGGTCTAAAACCCTTGCAGTAATCGTGGCAGCAGTTGCAAGAGCTGCAGGAGGGAAACAAACACATAACGTCTGTGCAAGTGTAACGGGGAAGCCCGTGGGTATGTCCACAGTCACAGAAACAGGTGTGTTGACGAGTGACTGTGGCAGTGCGGGCTGGTAAATTAAACTCACTTCCCCATAACAGGGTTAACAGACGCATAGGTACGGTAGTTAGGAGTGAATTCACTTCTTAGTGCAGCGGCCTGTGTCGTCGCCCGCGGACGCGGGAGCCCCCTGTTCGACTCCCCCTCGGGACATTCTCATTTAACATCAAACACAACGCAGACCCAGTATGATCCGTCACACAAGACAAGACACAGAAACGCCACACAAGCGGCAGAGACTGTCCAACAGGTGGAGACAAAGCCACTATTAGCGTACGTTCTTGTAATACCATAGCCACCATCAAGGACTGAGAAAGTTTCTGTGTCGTATTCCCAGTCACGGTGTGTGTGTGTCCTTGGACAGAGGGCCAATGTGGGCTTCCTGGCTCCCAGCTGTAGGATAGAGGGCTCAACAACACAAAAGGTAGGATAAACGCTCAACAGATGTTGCTAGACCCCCGCCCCCTCCCAGTTCCCCCAGCTATTGACGGCCATGTCGGGCTTTTGAGAGATCTCATGCACTTCAAAGGGCTAGGTCAGGACTCAGACTCTGAGGTCACCAGGATAGTTGCTCTGTTGAGAAGATGCTAACACTTCATGAAGTTACTTGGTCGAAATGACTCAATGCAAACAGAGCAAGGGCCATAGTATTAGGCTACATGGGGGACCCTGATGTAAACAAGACAAACGTCTTTGTCTGCATCCCCGTAACAATTGTGTGTATTGAGCTGTACTGTATTGTACCCATTCTGCAATCTGTTAAATAAAGCTTTCATTCATTCATTCATTCATTCATTCATTCATTCATTCATTCATTCATTCATTCATTCATTCAGATGCTCTTTTTTTATATTTTTTTTAACTGCAGGATTGTGGGTACATCAATAACCTCACAAAAAGTATCATTTTAGTTTGATGGTGATTTTAGTTTTACCGTGGCACGACACGTCTTTAATAACTTACCATGATACTGCCATTGTAAAAGTTGTGTATCACCATGGTACCAATGTCAGGGGCGTAGCTGGGGGGGGGGGGGGGTAGCTTAGGATGATTCCAAGGGCCCAGCACTGCCTCCCCCCCCCCCCCCCCAAAAAAATAAAAAACTATTAACAAGGTGTATTATTGATGCTCTTATTGATACTATGTTTGTTTCTGAAGTGTGTGTGTGTGTGTGTGTGTGTGTGTGTGTGTGTGTGTGTGTGTGAGATATATAGAGAGAGAGGGGGGGCTTTGGTAGACTATTGCATTGGTCCATTCATTGAAGATGAACGCAATGCGACATCCTTTACTAGCCTCACCCACCAACAGTGCAGGTGCTGAACTGCTGATCCGAATGTATAGGTAAAAACCATATTATGCGTTTTCATCAATAAAAAAATGCGCGCTCGCATTCACCGGGGGCCTACAAATACATTCTTTCATGGGGCCCAGAATCTGGAGCTACACCCCTGAATGTTGTACTTGTTTTACTGTAAATAATACCACAGTGTAGTAGTCTAACTTAAACCATTATACCAATGATAATATCATGGTATATTTCCATAATTCTTTGGTCACTACCATCAGAAATACTATATTACTAAATACTATTATACTATAACTACTATGACACTTTTCCATAAGGGAAGGAGGTCAAAGTTGATTAGGTTGGTTATATGTCTATTATGTTCTGGGGGGAAAGAGGGGATACTAGCTGGTCTGAAGGTCCATGTCAGTTCAAGAGGCCGTCTACAGTAGCTTCTTGGTGTGCGCCTGTGTGCGTGTGTGCATGTACATGCGCTTATTTGTGTGGTTTACCACAAAGTCAAACCTTTAATGAAACTAGTCATCCTGCTGTTGTTCTTCTGTCGTCCTCCTCTCTGTCAAGAGGGCCACTGTGTAGCCTATACACAGTTCTGTCACTGGTTACCAGCCGAAACACTGACAAACCATGTGAATAGCCTACACTGTGTCCTAGACTCCAACCTGACATATCTCAGCACTTGCTCTTGTTGTTGTTGTTGTTGTTGTTGTTGTACTGTTGTGTATGATAATCAGTAAACAGAGCATTTGAGAGATAAGGCGTGGAGGCAGGAAAGCCAAGGCCCTGTTGTCCCCTCCGAGGCTCTCATGGGCTCCTTTAATTGGCTCCCAGAGGAGGCTGTTATTTATGTATTCAGTTACGCTCGGCTTTGCCCCTTCCTGCTCACTATTCCTCCTTTTGAGCAGGAC
>NC_140182.1:87523597-87528597 GCF_963971535.1 Notolepis coatsorum | reverse complement strand
GGCAGGGCTCTTCCTCCAGGCCCCAGAGGCTGTATTGTTGTGGGGAGGCAGGGCTCTTCCTCCAGGCCCCAGAGGCTGTATTGTTGTGGGGAGACGGGGCTCTTCCTCCAGGGCCCCAGAGGCTGTATTGTTGTGGGGAGGCAGGGCTCTTCCTCCAGGCCCCAGAGGCTGTATTGTTGTGGGGAGGCAGGGCTCTTCCTCCAGGTCCCAGAGGCTGTATTGTTGTGGGGAGGCAGGCGAGAAGAACCAGTAGATCGTCTCCAGGTATCTGACTGTCACTGCTGGGAAATGACCTTCCATCTCAAAAGCTGGAAAAACAACAACCGTATTTTAAGATTGACAACCATGCATTTTTTTTTAACTATTCATTGATAAAATGGATTTTCAATGGGTTTCATTGGCCCTTGTACAAAGGACCATGCCACCTTTTACAGTAAAAGGGACTGCCACTCAAAATGTTATTCATGTGCTCCAGGGCAGATCAGTCAGGATCATGTGCCACTTTCTATTTAAGCTAAAAATCCAAGACAGAATCCCCAAATGTGTGATGTTGGCTGGATGTAAAATCTAGGGCTGCTCCATAGACAATGAATTGGGCACTGACTAGTGCAGCCATTTATTATGTTGAGTTCTTGTCACCTAGATCTAGTTTATGCTAGTCCATCTGATTCCGAATTTAAACCTCATTTGGGTGTAGCAAACATTCTATGGGTCCACAAAATCAGGGCCCCATTCATTGTCTATGGAGCAGCCCTAGATTCTACAATCAGGTGACATTGCCAATTTAAGGGTTCTCTCTGATTCTTTCAGTGTTATTATTATGCATCATGTTCACTGAGACTGCACTGTCCAGAGGCACAGCAATAACACACGTGGATTCTTAAAATGGGTAATGCGATTGCATGGCTGCACTGCCATATTGATCCAAGGAAGAACAGCCTATACTCCCTAGTTGACTATGGGTGTTTTCTCTATGGCTGAAAGGTCACACTTGATTACATGTATATGTTATAACATTCCTATATGTGCATGTGGGCCTAGAGATGTGTATGTACAAAATACATGCGTGTATGTGGAGAGACAAAATGCCCATGATGGCTTAATGAGGGACAAAGCGTGGCCTGTCCAACATCACGCCACTGTGTTGCAAGACTCTCATGGAAGCACTGACCTCTGACCTCTCCTCCTTAGAGAGCTCACTATGTAATTATTTGTCATGAAATCAAGAGGATTTCTGTATATAGCAAAACTCTGTACATACAGTAGCATACCAGATCCTACCTAACTACCACTTCAATAGCATGCACAACGACCATGGTTTGATTTGCAGGCAGTTTGTGGCATTCTATGCTTTACCATTACATTTAATCTTAGGTTCATATCGACAGGAAGAAATTGGCTATAGGATTAATGAATCTGTAGGAATTATATTGTAACACAAATCAACTTTCCTTAGCTCTTGTTCTCTTTCTTTCTTTCTCTCTCTCTCTCTCTCTCTCTCTCTCTCTCTCTCTCTCTCTCTCTCTCGCTCTCTCTCGCTCTCTCTCTCTCTTTGAGCTGTGCCTTACCAGGGTTTATTGAATTGAGACTGACAGAGGCTATCTGTCTGTTAGTCAGTAAGGTGTAATAAGGGACGTGTAATCTTGTGAGGAGGGTCTGGTGTGGAGAGAGATAGAGAGAGAGAGAGAGAGAGAGAGAGATAGAGATAGAGATAGAGAGAGAGAGAGTCTTCCATTGTCAGTCAGTTGGTCCACTTGGAGATGGGGTGTAACCTGGATTTGAACCTGCACAGGGAGCAGGGTTTCCCATTAATTACCTAGACTGTTTAATTAGTCCCGCCACAGTTGAATAATGAACAAATCATTTTTTTTACAAAAAAAGATTTTTTTTTTTTTTTTTTTTTTGAGGTTCACCCCCCATAGTCTCTGAAAATCCTGTGGGAAACACTGGGGAGCCAAAGGAACTCTGACCAAGGGCAGCTATTAGGCTCACAAGGCTCCAGGTTAGGGGTGTTGCGATTAATCGACTGAATTTTATAAATTAATTACAAAAATGACTGCATTGATGCTTCGAAGCATTTCATTGGTGGCAGTCCAACGTCTTTAGTCTGATGGAAAAAGAAGAAGAATCTGTAATTCATAAACACTATAATTGTTCTAAAAATACCCTGTTAAAGCACTTTAGCTTGATTTCAATCTGCATTCATGTGAAAAATAAATCTGAAGTAAACCAAAATAAAAATGTAAATTTCTTATTGCAAATTGATTATTTAGATGCAATGATTAATCGATAACATAATTGCTGGATGAATCAATTAAAGGGTAACACCATCCATATTAAGAATTCAAATATGTTATTTCCATGGCCCAGGGAAGTTCGATCGATTGTATCGATATATGAGCTACACTCTCCCAAAGCCAGAAACCAGATAAGTAAGAATAAAACTTGTGATGTATACAAGTAGTAGGGCTGACCTTCGAAGCTTTTTTTGTGTTAAGTCAAACCCTGGTAAATATACCATAAGCACCTTACAGCATTGTCTTTAAAGAGCTCACTCTTCTTTCTTGTAACTAGGTCCCACGGTGTCGATTTGAACGTAGCTACTTCCTGGCTGACTTAGCGCTCTTGTGATGACTCATAGCGAGGCTCGTTCATCCACTCCAAGATGTTTCCAGAAAACAAGCTGTGATTCAATTGTGAACAATGATGACATAGTTGTCACGACACTAAACATCTGGAATTTCAGTTTCACAACCTTTTTTCCTACCCAAACGAAAAAAGCGTTTATATTGTGCATATTGAGAAAACATTCTGATTCTCACTGCCTGGGCTGGGACTAAAGACTGCATGGACATTTTTTTGTGTGTGCTTGGATTTCTGTGTGTGTGTGTGTGTGTGTGTGTGTGTGTGTGTGTGTGTGTGTGTGTGTGTGTGTGTGTGTGTGTGTGTGTGTGTGTGTGTGTGTGTGTGTGTGTGTGTGTGTGTGTGTGTGTGTGTGTGTGTGTGTGTGTGTGTGTGTGTGTGTGTGTGTGTGTGTGTGTGTGTGTGTGTGTGTGTGTGTGTGTGTGTGTGTGTGTGTGTGTGTGTGTGTGTGTGTGTGTGTGTGTGTGTGTGTGTGTGTGTGTGTGTGTGTGTGTGTGTGTGTGTGTGTGTGTGTGTGTGTGTGTGTGTGTGTGTGTGTGTGTGTGTGTGTGTGTGTGTGTGTGTGTGTGTGTGTGTGTGTGTGTGTGTGTGTGTGTGTGTGTGTGTGTGTGTGTGTGTGTGTGTGTGTGTGTGTGTGTGTGTGTGTGTGTGTGTGTGTGTGTGTGTGTGTGTGTGTGTGTGTGTGTGTGTGTGTGTGTGTGTGTGTGTGTGTGTGTGTGTGTGTGTGTGTGTGTGTGTGTGTGTGTGTGTGTGTGTGTGTGTGTGTGTGTGTGTGTGTGTGTGTGTGTGTGTGTGTGTGTGTGTGTGTGTGTGTGTGTGTGTGTGTGTGTGTGTGTGTGTGTGTGTGTGTGTGTGTGTGTGTGTGTGTGTGTGTGTGTGTGTGTGTGTGTGTGTGTGTGTGTGTGTGTGTGTGTGTGTGTGTGTGTGTGTGTGTGTGTGTGTGTGTGTGTGTGTGTGTGTGTGAGAGTTTTCTTGACATACCAGCTCTACAAATACAGTACTGTTTGTGATACAAAAAGGGTCTAAAAAAGAGAGTATATACATTTGAGGGGGAAGAAACTGTACATTGGAGGAGGTTGGGTAGGTCGGGTGGGGGGGGGGGGGGACTGTACATTGGAGGTGGGGGGGGTAACTGTACATTGGAGGGGGTTGGGTTAGGACATTTACAGGGGCCAGTTTCGAATTGCAGTCTCCCGTAGGTGTTCTTTGAGGGTGGTTTTGAAAGTGGGTAGTGATTCACATTCCTTTACAGCTGTGGGTAGGGCGTTCCACATTGATGTGGCATAATTGCTAAATGTGTTTAGTCCCTTGTTTGAGCCGAATCTGGGTTTTACATGATTTGTGGAGCTCCCTCTGGTGTTGTGGTCGTGGTATTCACTGACATTTGGGAAGTATTTTGACATGTACATGGGTACCTTAGTCGTGTAGTGTATCTTGTAGACCAGGCCCATTGCAAGTTGCTGTACTCTGTCGTCTACTCTAAGCCATCCTTAGTGGGCAGTAGTCTGACCAGTTTGTTTTGAGATGTTTGTGATTTTGTTTTTAGCGCCTTTGAGGTGCTTTGGTACCATGAGGTGCAAGCATAGTCGTAGTACCCTTGAATGAGTGCTCCTGCCAGAGTCTTCAGGGTATTCTTGTTTACCAGAGAGGAGAGGAGTTAAGGTTAGGCTTAGTTACAGAATGCATGTAAGTCTATGTAATGTTAGAGTTAGGGAGGGTTAGAGTGTGAGTGGGTGTGTGTATGCATATGTGCGTGCATGTGTGTGCGTGCATGTGTGTGTGTGTGTGTGTGTGTGTGTGTGTGTGTGTGTGTGTCAGTGGATGCAGCGAGTGACATCTGTCTCCTCCATTCTCCTCTGCTCAGACCAGTGTGACAGCAGGGCTTTTAAAGGTTACGGTCATTCCAGCCCTCCCTTACAGGAACCCATTTTTGACAGGCACTCTGCGGGGCTCCCCTGTGGCTAAGGACCCCACCGTGGCATTCTCCTGCCGTAGCCGAGCTGCTGTCGTTACCACGGCGACATGCACAGAAAGAATGTGTCCTGTGGTGAATTTGTCCTTCCCAGAAGATCTAGCTGGGGTTTGTGGAGTATTGTCTGTGGTGTTGGTTTTAGTCACTATCAAAGACAACCCCCCCCCCCCTCCCTGTTATGGTCACACACACACACACACACACACACACACACACACACACACACACACACACACACACACACACACACACACACACACACACACACACACACACACACATAAGGATACATGGATATACCATCAAACACTCATAGAAACAGAAGCACACATACTGTATCTCTCTCTCTCTCTCTCTCTCTCTCTCTCTCTCTCTCTCTCTTTCT
>NC_140182.1:87514167-87523397 GCF_963971535.1 Notolepis coatsorum | reverse complement strand
ACTGACCCAGGCTGCCTCTGTCACTATCTCTCTCTATGGCCTCAGGCCTTTTAGCCCCATATGCTGTTCAAAAAGGCACAGGTCCTGTTTGTCTGAGGCTAAGACCAAGGCTTATACTCTCCGTTTGACTATTTCACACAGAATCAACAGGTGGTTTGATCCTACGCTTTAGATACGGGCTAAGACTATGATCTGTGCTCACTACGGTCTAAAGGCTGGCACAGAATCAACGGGTGATTTGATCCTAGGCTTTAGATACGGGCTAAGACTATGATCTGTGCTCACTACGGTCTAAAGGCTGGCACAGAATCAACAGGTGGTTTGATCCTACGCTTTAGATACGGGCTAAGACTATGATCTGTGCTCACTACGGTCTAAAGGCTGGCACAGAATCAACGGGTGATTTGATCCTAGGCTTTAGATACGGGCTAAGACTATGATCTGTGCTCACTACGGTCTAAAGGCTGGCACAGAATCAACGGGTGATTTGATCCTAGGCTTTAGATACGGGCTAAGACTATGATCTGTGCTCACTACGGTCTAAAGGCTGGCACAGAATCAACGAGGTGGTTTTGAAGAGTGGAATGCTGATATTATGTTTTGACGGAGGATGATGCCATTCAGGACTACCAGAGAAGAGTCTGTTTGAGTGAATATCAGAAAGGTCATCGGTCCGCTGATCCCATTCCACCATGCCTCCGTTAGACGGGGTGGATCTCTCCCTCACCTCCTGTGTCCATACATCCACCCGGCCCCTGCTCAACAATACCCCTTCCTTATACATCCTCGGCCAGGGCACACATGGCCTGTACGTCACACCAATCACACGTCACACAGCGAACGTCGGGGGGCGGGGCAGGTAAAGGTCATCCAGGTCACACCTCCCCCGTGATGTTTTTATTGCCCCAGCAGATGGCTTCCCTCGGCCACAGCATTGTTATGGCGGCCATCTTGCTCCGGGGTCAGGGATGACAATGGCTGCCAATGGCTTCAGAAAAACAAAGGCCTTAGTCGAGGCTTGTTCTTCTCCCCAATAGAGTTTCCCCAGTAACCTAACCCTGTAAAACTGGCTATGCTGTCAGATTTACTGCTTTTACAAGATGCAGAGGCGCTGCTTGACAGGTTTCAGAGGGAAGGGCGGCTTCATTTGGGAAGTGCTAGCGTTAGTTGTAGGAGTCATTTGGCAAGTAACCCCACAAGTGAGTAGAATCTGGGTTATGAGAGTGCGAGGACATGCTCAGTAACACTCAACTTGACAACCAAGTGTTACTCGGTTTCAGAGTTAATGTCTCAAATACTGAATATGCTTTAAACCCTTCCACTACCACACTACCGAAGGTTAACCTTTCACTCCCAACCGTCTGTAGTGTGGTAGTGAAAGGGTTAACCTTCGGTTGTGTGGTAGTGACAGGGTTAACATTCTGTATTGTCACAGTGAAAGGGTTAACCCTTTGGTAGTGTGGTAGTGAAAGGGTTAACTCTAGGTAGGAGCACTGGATTCGTTTCCTAGTTTGAAGTCTAGCACAGTCTCTGGAGCGTAACAGTAAGAAGCATTTTGTATGAAAGTATTCTGTACTTCTGTATGACAACTATTAAAGAAACTTGAAACTTGAACTACTCGAGTCGCCAGCACTCAGTTTTGCGTCCTTGGGGCTCTAAACAGTGAAAGCAGCCTAAAAGTCTGCACTATTTTCACAGTGAAACTCTATACTAGTATTATTCTATACAATATCCACTTTCTCCTCCTTTGTGACGCCCTCCCTCTCCCCTGAACCCCCCCCCCCCCCCCACATCGCCTCCCATCTACCCCCCCCCCCCGTGATATGCAACACCCTCCCTCCCTTGCCCAGAAAATAAATTACATGTAAAACTACACTTTTCTGAGGCTGCAAACATTCTTTACAGTATACCCCCCCCTTCTCCCCTCTCTCTCTTCCTTTGCTGGGTTTCTGTTCTTAATTTTTGGTCATAATGTTTTTTTCCAGTTGGGTTTCTGTAAGGAGAAAAGAAGGAAGAGGGAAAAAATGGGTTGAACATGTGACCCCCGCTCCGCTCAACTCCGCTCAACTCAGAACTCACAGCTGAAAATCATTTGGGCCTGCAGGCCGATGGAGGACTGACGCAAACTCTCCTCCTCTTCCTCCTCCTCCTCCTCCTCCTCCTCCTCCTCCTCCTCCTCCTCCTCTCCTCCTCCTCCTCCTCCTCTGTCTCCCCCTCTCTCTGCTCTCTGAGGGGGGGGGGGGGCGCTAGGCCTTGGACAGGAGAGAGGAGGTGGGTATATAGGCAACACAGACACAACGAGGAAAAACAAGACAGGAGGTGTTTGAGAGAGAAAACATTTTGCCACGTTACCAATTGACATATTTTGACATGTGCTTCAAATCAGAGGACGCTATATCAGAGGACTATTCAATAGTCCAATTAGCCTTTTTTTTGCAGGAACAAAAAAGAAAGCATACAGTACAAGCCTGGAATTGTTTAAAAAAAACTCGACCCAGAGGTCCAATTATGTCGTTAAGCTCAGGGAAGAGTCCGGACGTTTTGGCCGCTTCTTTACATTTGCCAAATCTTGGCATATTTTGGTGACTTTGGGGACGGCGATGTGTGGAATTCAGACACATTTAGGCTGCATTCCCTGCGTGCTCAGGGAGCTGGGGAGAGAGGTGTCAGAGTAATGCTGGGTTATTGGGGGATAGGGTGGTGGGGGGTTAGGGGCAGGCAGTGCTCAGGAAATGTTTAACGGCCCACACTAATGCCCTGAAGCCCCCCTAACACATCTGGCCAGCGTCTCACATGCACCATCTCTCTCTCTCTCTCTCTCTCTCTCTCTCTCTCTCTCTCTCTCTCTCTCTCTCTCTCTCTCTCTCTCTCTCTATCTCTCTCTCTCTCTCTCTCTCTCTCTCTCTTGCGCTCTCTTCTCTCTTACACACACACACACACACACCACACACACACACACACACACACACACACACACACACACACACCACACACACACACACATGCATGTATACATGCTTGCTTGATACGGGTATCCCCATATCCTCACAAATGTCACTCTGGAGGATGGGTTTCAGCATGTTCAGCGTGCGTGTGTCTGTGTGTGTGTGCGTGCATGTGTATCTTTTTGTGTGTCTATGTCCATTTGCAACAGTGTGAATCTATAAGGTGAAACAAATCTTAACTTAGCATGCAACAGCCCGCCGGCGGGACCTTTTTAGGGACGATTTGCCCACCGGAACTTTGGCGACCCCTAGTGGCTCGGGTGTGCATATTTTGTAACACAATATATATATCGAATTGAAGGCTTATTTGTTGCCTGTCGATAGCGAGAAAATCCGACAAAATCCGCTCAGCGGTTCTCGAGTTACATGCCGGTATTTGAGGCTTGTGCAAAGTACACGGTATTGCGCAAAATACCACTCCCGACTCTTGGCGCAGTAGTTCCGTCAATCTAGATCCGATCTAGAAAATTATTGTGGATCGTTGTAGCCAATGAGTGTGGCTTACCAATGAAACACCACGTGGGGATGTATGAATCTAAAAAACAAAAAAAAACTGACGAGCGAAAACAGGAAGAGAAAAACAGCCGCATGAATTGAAGTCTATGAGAAAAACTCAGTTTTTCTTTTGTACACAGTTTACCAAAATCACTCCTAATCACTCATTTCTGAATGGATCTTTATGAAATTTGGACATGTACTACATAAGGCATAAGGATTTGTAAGTCATACCACCTTCTGGGGAAATACTACCTCTGGACTACTAACTATAACTACTACAGAAAAACTTGAGTAACAAGTTTTCCTACAACTCAAGTTCAGACCTATGTTACTCTATTACGTTAGCACTAAAAGTGAATTTCTTTTCTGGAATCAGAAACTTCAGAATGTCATCTTTCAAAAGAGACCAGGCTCATGCATGTGCTATAAGTATATATATAGTATATAAGTATGTTGTTTTGGTTTGCAAAAAAAGTATGCAGTCCTCAAGTTCAAGTAAAAAAATTGCCACTTTTCTGCCCACTTGATAAGAGGTTAAGTAAAACCTACCAGGCCTTGGAACAGTGTTAGTAAACTGTACCAGGCCTTGGAACAGTGTTAGTAAACCGTACCAGGCCTTGGAACAGTGTTAGTAAACCATACCAGGCCTTAGAACAGTGTTAGTAAACCATACCAGGCCTTGGAACAGTGTTAGTAAACCGTACCAGGCCTTGGAACAGTGTTAGTAAACCATACCAGGCCTTGGAACAGTGTTAGTAAACCATACCAGGCCTTGGAACAGTGTTAGTAAACCATACCAGGCCTTGGAACAGTGTTAGTAAACCGTACCAGGCCTTGGCCCTGACCTATGGTCTCCTGCATGTTAACACCTGTCTCAAATCAGGGGCCAGGACCCTCCACACTACTAATGCCAGCCTACAAACACTTGTTTCAAGTTTCAAGTTTCAAGTTTCTTTAATAGTTGTCATACAGAAGTACAGAATACTTTCATACAAAATGCTTCTTACTGAAAGTATTCTGTACTTCTGTATGACAACTATTAAAGAAACTTGAAACTTGAAACTTGAAACAAGTGTTTGTAGGCTGGCCAGTGTTTATGGACCTGGTCATTGTTTGACGTGGGACTCACGGTTGGCCCAGCTTATGCTCCGAGACGAAGGTCTGGTTTAATTACGTTTTGACAAATGGACCAAATAATGATTTCACACTGGCCAGGCATGTCCTCTCACACTCGCCTTGGCACTGGCGGCTTTCACCATAATAAGGAACAGGGGAAATGTTTCCGCACTGGAAAACACACACATTAAGAAAGTCATCTTCTGGACTCTGCCCGCTTGAAGGATACGGAGGGCAAAAACAAAAAGGTCAGCAGTACATGAATATGTTCAAGAAATCTTTTCTGGTCGAGTGAAAAAGAGGAACGAGAGATACAGCTCTGAAGGTTCCTCTGAAGAGGGAACTGAACTGAATGCCCTGCTCACGCATTGGAATGCCGCCCATGTTTTCCTAATGGAGCTTAATTATATTATGTTTGGGATCCTCCCGTATTTTCCGTATGGTTTTCTGATGCCACATGGGCCGCGGAGGCTGACTATGCAGAACGTCGGACGCCGTTCCACCGTCAAACATTTCCTCTAACCGGTGCTACCTACAGTATACTGAACAACTAATATGATGTTATCGATTCCCCCCACATCTTTTAGTCTCTTTTATAAATAAGAACTGAAAACGATTTCACGCCGTCCGTGTAGCCTTGTTTATTCACCGTGACCATGGAAACGACAACGATGCATGCAGCCGTCATCAGACAGACAGTTGGTTTACTTTTCTGATAACTACTGTACATCACTGCATAACTCGTCATAAATGTTCACACAAGCTTCATTTTTGGTTATTGATACTCTGTATACTGTATACCCAATTCAAAGGTATTATAGCCGCGTTTTCTTTCGAACTAATTCCGTCGCCGATGTCCAGATTTGATCCAGTTGTAAGGCACTCGGGCAGAGCTGTTCTGCAGGCTGGGACATACAGGCCTCTGCGTAGGAATGTTCGAGACAGGGGAGGGTAGAATTGGACGATCCGAAATAGGGATGGGAGAAAAATAGAAAATGGGAGAAAAAAGTAGATAAAAAGAAGAAAAAAAAGTTTAAAGTATTGGGATTTGTATGTGTGACATTATATGCATAATAAATCAGGTGAAGCATCCCTTTAATATTACACAATATTAAATATTAAACGCTTACTTCTGACTGACTGTATGTTCGTCTTTCTCTTTTTGTGTGTCTTGTCCAGGATGCCGGCTGCTAGCACCATGACTGGTGGGAGGGCTCTGCTGCTCTGTACAAACACTGACAACTGTATCTACCAATCAGTCAACGGGTAGGTGTACATGGTAAATAGTAAATGGACTGCATTTATATAGCAGCTTTTATCCAAAGCGCTTTACAACTTATGCCTCACATTCACCCAGTCACTCACACACTGACGGCGAAGGTGCCAACCTGCTCATTGGGAGCAGTTAGGGGTTAAGTGTCTTTGCTCAAGGACACTTTGACGGGAGAAGCCAGAATATAACCGGGAACCTTTCGATTACCAGACGACCGCTCAATCAAATCATATTAATTCGCGTTTCCGTCCCACTGGTCTAGCCGTGGCTACTACCAGTGACCGTGGCTCTTAAGTACACTACTTCACTCCTGCTCTGACATCCAACATTCCATCCATAAACCCCATACATGTTTTCCACTAGAAAGATATGTGGGCCTGAATTTCCAATTACCCTCAGCGATCATAGAATTCCACATGGCTCTGAGTTCCAGCTGAAGGCAGTCCCTCCCATTAGAGAAGCAGTAGTAACAGGGCAGGCCTGGCCATCTGGATGCTGTTAAGTCGCTGCGTGGGCCCCCTGCTGTGACATTGTCTAATACCGCTGTGGTCACTCTCTGTGAACCCTACTGCTTCTCTAGCAATACTAGAATCAACAGTACAGGCTACATGTTGGCGCTTTTCGGATTAATGACGGATTTGGATTTTGCCAAGACAAGAGATTGTCTCTACGGACAGATTTCCGTCTCTCTCTCTCTCTCTCTCTCTCTCTCTCTCTCTCTCTCTCTCTTTGACCCTCTGTCTGTTCCCCCTTTACTTACCACACCCCCCTCCATTTCCCATTTTCTTGGCTTTCAAATTTGACCTAGTTTCCCCCCCCTCCATCACTTCATCTTTTGTAAAAAAAAAAAGAAAAAGAAAGAAAGAAAGAAAGAAAGAAAGAAAGAAAGAAAGAAAGAAAGAAAGAAAGAAAGAAAGAAAGAAAGAAAGAAAGAAAGAAAGAAAGAAAGAAAGAAAGAAAAGAAAAAGAAAAAATAAAGAACTGCTGCTTCAACCAGGAAAAGAAAGAACAGAAAGTGAGAAAAGTCGAACTAATAAAAAAACGAATTTATTTTTTGAGGTTTTACTTCCTCGTCGGTCCCAGTCATGATTCCAAAAATCATGTAATTCCTATTACTCCTATTTTTATTCCACCTCTCGAAATCCTCTCACGGAATTGGTCGTTTCCCCCCAGAGATTTCCTGCAGATTGGATGACTATTCATTTTCATATCCAGCGATGTCATCAGGAGTCGCCCGGCGGGGCCGCGCTTCCTGCATTTGTTGGGAACCCAGTCATTTGATGAATGGGCGGTGAGCCAGAAGAGAGAGTAGTGGGTCAGGATCGGAGACTAGAAGAAGCACGTCTACACTCCCCCGACCCCAGCCCCCCACCCCTCCCCTTTTCCTTTTTTTTTGTGGACAAGCTCATCCGCTCCCTAGAAAGAGCAGTGTGTGGAGCTTGTAAACTTTGACCCTAAACCCAGAGTTCAAACAGTCACGACCCAGTAATCTCCCAGGAGTGACTCAGAGCTTTGACACGAGCACCAAACACAGGCCCGGGCGGCTTTAACAAGAATTCCCATGTTTACCCCGTAAAACAAAGTACCATTTGGACATTAGCATAAGTGCCTCTAATGTCTGGCCATTTCTCACAGATATGCAAAGCACAGGGTTAAGCAAAGTGTCTTAATTCATGACAACCAGACAGAATAATGACATCTCCATTATGTAATTATGCTATAATGTATTACATTTGACAAATAGTGACTGTGTGTGGTGTAGTGTGTAGTGCAGTGTGGTCATATTCTCTGTTATTTTGTCTGGGCTGAATTAAGATAGTGTGTGTGTGTGTTTGTTTGTGTCTGTGTGCGTATGCGTGTGCATGTGTGCGTGTGCGTGTGTGTGTGTGTCTGTGTGCGTGTGCGTGTGTGTGTGTGTTTGTTTGTGTCTGTGTGCGTATGCGTGTGCATGTGTGTGTGTGTGTGTGTGTGTGTGTGTGTGCATGTGTGTTCTCCCACTAGGCTCCAGTGCTGTGGCTTAAAGGTTGGGGAGGCTCCGTCATCGGCGGCGCCCCAGCGGCCAGAGGTGTGCAGGGAGCCTGGGGACAGAGACAGAGACAGGAGGGACACGGCTACAGCCACCAAGCGCCCCCTCTCCCCTCCGCTCGGCCTGAGTGACAGCTTGGGACCCCCCGACAGCATGCTGGCTCACAAGAGAGCCACTACCGCCGACCCGCGGACACCACCCACCGTGGAGAACGGGCTGTGTGGCAAGTTGAACAAGAGCCCCGCGGGACTGAAGCCCGCCGCCAGCATACGGGATAAGATCTCCCAGTGGGAGGGCAAGAAGGAGCCGGCCGCGCCGTCCACAGCACCGTGTTCGCTGACCGCTCCGGGACAGAAGGAGGCGGAGGCCGTGAGGAAGACGGATGAGGTCCAGGTCCAGCGGACAGACAGCAAGAGGTTTGCCAGCCGGGAGAGACAGGACTCGGGGAAGGAGAGCGCAGGAAGGCTGGGGGACTCGAGGCCTAAATCTCCCGAAGGCCCGACGACTAAAGATAAAGAGGTGATTCTGGAGCGAGGGCCGCGAGGGGCTAAGCCCACGGAACCGCCCCAGGACAAGAAATCTGTTTTGACTCATATTAAGAAACTGGAGCAGGCGATGAAGGAGGTTCCTGCCAAACCTTCCCTGGCATTCCCCGGGAATTATTTCTGCCCTCCTTCGAAGGAGGAGCAGGAGGAGGCGGAGAAGAGGTCCAACGAGCCTATATTCGGGACCTTGGACGTGGTTCGGCCTGGAGGGTCTCGGAGGAGGAGGAGGGAGGGGGACCCAGAGAGCGTGTACACTGAGCCTGGTGCTCCGTCTATAAACCCTTTACCCAAACCCCAGAGAACCTTCCAGCACCACAGCCCGCCCAGCACCCCAGCCTCAGGGCTCGGCTCGGGGAAGGGCAAGAGGAACCTGCCCCCTCTGCCTTCCATCCCTCCTCCACCCTTACCCACCTGTCCGCCCCCCGGAGTCTTCCGGAGACCCTGGGCTGATAAGCCACGGGACAGCAATAACAGGTCAGAGATGTGAGAGGACGGAGAGGACGGAGAGGACGGAGAGGGACAGAGAGGACGGAGAGGACAGGGAGGGACAGAGAGGACAGGGAGGGACAGAGAGGACAGGGAGGGACAGGGAGGACAGGGAGGGACAGAGAGGGACAGGGAGGGACAGAGAGGACAGGGAGGGACAGAGAGGGACAGGGAGGGACAGAGAGGACAGGGAGGGACAGAGAGGACAGGGAGGGACAGAGAGGACAGGGAGGGACAGAGAGGACAGGGAGGGACAGGGAGGGACAGAGAGGACAGGGAGG
>NC_140182.1:87464167-87509167 GCF_963971535.1 Notolepis coatsorum | reverse complement strand
GATGTCAGAGATTCCCAGCTGCATAACAATGTGGTAATTGTCACCAGGCCACACAGTGGTTGGAGCCCAGCCTCAAAACAGCTTAAGATCCTGAGGTAGAAAAACGCTGCCCCTGAGTACCCGACCAGAAATACAAAACAATGAACCTTTTCGAAAAACAAAAACCTACAGAGTGTTCCATAGACTCACAGGAACCGTGCAAAAGTGCCCAAACAGTGAAGAAATAGCAAAATAGCAAAAGCACGTTTCTTAATGGTTAACTCCTCTTGGAGACATAACTTTGACAATGGCCATTGTTATTTGTGCAGAACTTGTGCAGACGTCATTTTAAATGAGAGCTTGCCCTCAATGATCTTTCGCAAATAAATAAAGATTGAATGCATTTGTCACCAGAGCACCTTTTTCCACATTCTTCCCTGTGTACTTCTCTGAAATCTGAGTTGCATGTGTCATGTTGAACATATGAACATATCACGGGCCAACGTGTGGTAACTTGAAACCTTTATCTTCGGCATACACAGAAACTGAGTAGGTATTGACATGTCTTGAGAGTAAAAGCTGCCGATATTAGGTATTATATTTATACATATTGTTATTCAATATAGAAACAATTTTAATCATTTAAAAAGTATATCTTTAAAGCTCAGAGAAAAGGAACTGTGGCCAATAGTTTTATTCTTCACATACACATGAATTAAAGTACAGTCTGACACACACAAAACTTGCATACAGCTTACGCGACAAACACACCAGAGGCTTTAGCTTGTCCCTTGAAGCAGCCAACAATGTGAAAAGCAGTGATCACTGATCCCTTGTTTTTCCTCAGAGAGAGAGAGAGAGAGAGAGAGAGAGAGATAGAGAGAGAGAGAGAGAGAGAGAGAGAGAGAGGAATTGAACATCCCTGTCTGTCGTTCTACCGCCTCCTCCTCCTACAGGTCGCATCTGGCGGATGGATTGATGAGAGGGAGGGAGAGTGAGAAAGAGAGAGAGAGAGTGAAAAAGAGAGGGAGAGGCAGAGGCCTTGGAAAATGGGCCTCCCTCACTCTTATCTGCAGAGGAGGAATGGTGGCTACAATTAGTGTTAGCCACGCTAGCAGCAGTGGTGCAGCTTATCACAGTGAAATACGGGCCTCTGGCAGGTCTCTGCACATCTGGAGCACGAATAGTCTAGCAAAACAAACACACGATGCGTCAGAAACACGACTGATATGGAAAGAAATAAGGATACGTCATCCATGTAGTACTTGTTTATCCAGGTGCCACGGAGGTCTCTTCTTAAGGTGGTGATACGTGTTTCTCTCTGCAGACCCTCCGCCAGCCAAGGAGAACCCCTATGAAGATATAGAACTGGAGAGGAGTTGCCTTGGAAGCAAATGTGTCACCCCCGCGCCATCGTCCCCTGCCCCGGACACACCGAGCAAGGTATCACAGTGGTCAAATGTTTAGTTTCGTTTTTTTATATTATTTGTTAGAGAGACAACATACATTAAGGAGCATTTTATGAAATAGAATGTAAATGTACCCAATTATAGCCAAAAGGCTAGTTTACATTGGCAGTCCCCCTGCCAGAAATAACGGGCTAGTACCTAGTACAAAAAAAGTACAAGCCCATTAGCAATAACATACATAATTCAACCCTTGCAATATACACAGTTCATCCCCACATAGTATACACATCACCGTTCACATATTTTATTATCCATCAACCAATTCCTAAGATTATGCTCGAAGGCGTTGAATGTAATGGACTCTCCAATGTTCTGTGGGATTGTATTCCACTCAGGCACTGTTTTATAAGAGAAAACCGATTTCCGATCGCTGACACTGCTGACCAAGTACATAACCTCATAACCGAGCAGCAACACAAGGACGTTTCCCAATCGTTTTGGCCATCGACTTTATTCTGTGGAAGATTTGTACGCAAACTGATACATTGTTAAGTTAAATCTAATAACTTGATGAAAAGATACAAATAGATACAAATGTATGTATTGGTCATCCATTCTTGCATCTGTTGCCGTCAATATCCACTGCCAACACGGGTGCACCTGTAATGTTGATGAATATGTTTGTTCTAATACATAAATCTAGTAGATATTTCACTACATCATCATGAAAAGCCATGTATTTCTAATGTAAACCTCACACTAACATCCTCATTGTCACGGCACCGCTCCTCCTCGGTCCATCCCCCACCAGTTCTAATGTAAACCTCTCACTAACATCCTCATTGTCACAGCACCGCTCCTCCTCGGTCCATCCCCCACCAGTTCTAATGTAAACCTCACACTAACATCCTCATTGTCACGGCCCCTCTCCTCCTCTGTCCGTCCCCCACCAGTTCTAATGTAAACCTTACACTAACGTCCTCATTGTCACGGCACCGCTCCTCCTCGGTCCATCCCCCACCAGTTCTCTTCACATTGTCACGGCCCCTCTCCTCCTCTGTCCATCCCCCACCAGTTCTCTTCCAAGCCGGCCTTCTTCAGGCAGAACTCGGAGCGGCGCAGCTTCAAGCTCCTGGACTTGCGCAAGACCAGCCGCGACGCCGGCGTCTCCTCCCCGTCCCGGGTCAGTCCTCCGTCCACACCCAGCAGCCCAGACGACACCCCCTGTCTCTCAGGAGACCCCTACAACCGAAGACGAAGGAGGATCCCCAAGGTAAGGTAGTCTTAGAGGGAGAGGGACACTCTCAAAACACACACAAAGGCACCTTCCTGAGTGGTTTATGGTCCAGTCTCCTGCTAAGGGAGGCTCAGGACCCGTCCAGTCACGCTGTTATTTCCTGTAAAGAGTACCGGTATACCTGGGAGAAGGTCTCCCTGGAGCAATATTTAAATTGTATTTTTTACACGTTTGGTTGATTTGTGTTGCTTCCCGGAGACCAATGTATAGACTTTTTTTTAATGTCTTCAACCCCCACAGGTGGTGCTGAAAATCAACGGCATCTTCGAAGCCCGGAGAGGGAAGAAGCGCATGAAGAGGGTGTCTCAGTCGACCGAGGCCAGCTCAGGGAGAGGTGAGGGTTAAAAAACAAAACAAAGGCATGGTTTCTCTCTCTGGAGCTCTGGTTTATCTCTGTACATACATATTATCGATAGATATGTCTCACCTGTCCAACTGATCAGACCCTCACCCTTGTTTTGTTATTCATATTTTATCTTGTTCTTTACCTTTTATTCTTAATTTTGTATTCTCATATTTTTATTGTTTCTATTACCCTGCCTATACCTCCCCTCCCTCTCCACTGTACTGCTATGACCCCTGAATTCCCCCAAGGGGATTTATAATGGAACATCTTATCTTATCTTATCTTATCTTATCTTATCTTATCTTATCTTATCTTGATTGATTGAAAATTGTATTAACAGATTGCAGAATGGGTACAGTACAGTACAGCTCAATAGATACAATTGTTAAGGGGATGCAGACCAGAGAAAGACTTTCGTCTTGTTTACATCAGGGTCCCCCATTTTCAATTCATAATGACATTTATGACATACGCAACATACAGATATATATCATGACATTTATGACATACATGACATACAGGTAGACAGTACTGTTAAACAGAGATCCTAACAGAAAATATATACATGCGAGGGGGAGGAAACTGTACATTAGGAGGGGGTGGGTGTGTGGGAGGGTGGGTTTGGACATTTACTTTTGCATGTGAGTCTCAGTGAATAAGAATAGGGCCATTCATTGATGGTTCTATGTAGCAGAGCAGAGGCTCTAGCACCAACACTGGTTCCTTAAATATACTGTTAAGCTTCTTTTGTTAACTCCACTGCAATATTGTGAGACGTTTAGGCAAAATGGCCTCATACAATACCCCACTGTATGTGTTCACTTAGCTTTATGGGTATGTTTCCATTTTGGGGGGGGGGGGTTCAGTTACATTTGACCCCATTCTTCAGAGGATCAGGTTGTGTTGCGTTGTCATATGAAACACAAATGTGGACGGGATGAATGCAGGTACCTGGGGCTCAAGGTTTCTTGTGACATCCTTTTTGCAGTGTCCTCATGTTGTCTCTCTCTCTCTCTCTCTCTCTCTCTCTCTCTCTCTCTCTCTCTCTCTCTCTCTCTCTCTCTCTCTCTCTCTCTCTCTCTCTCTCTCTGTTGTAGTGACAGACGAGAACAGCGAGTCAGAAAGTGACACAGAGGAGAAACTGAAAGGTGAGCACTGAAAATAGAAACCTTTGTTTTTGCATTCTTCTCCAATTTTTTGCATTATTCTCCAATTTTCTCCCAAATTAAGTCGTTATGCCACTTCCCCCTTGTGTATCATTATCCTGGTCATTGTGTTATCCTCTGTCGGTCTGGGGAGGGTGTAGACTACCACATGTCTCCTCTGTCGGTCTGGGGAGGGTGTAGACTGCCACATGTCTCCTCTGTCGGTCTGGGGAGGGTGTAGACTGCCACATGTCTCCTCTGTCGGTCTGGGGAGGGTGTAGACTGCCACATGTCTCCTCTGTCGGTCTGGGGAGGGTGTAGACTACCACATGTCTCCTCTGTCGGTCTGCGGAGGGTGTAGACTACCACATGTCTCCTCTGTCGGTCTGGGGAGGGTGTAGACTGCCACATGTCTCCTCTGTCGGTCTGGGGAGGGTGTAGACTGCCACATGTCTCCTCTGTCGGTCTGCGGAGGGTGTAGACTACCACATGTCTCCTCTGTCGGTCTGGGGAGGGTGTAGACTGCCACATGTCTCCTCTGTCGGTCTGGGGAGGGTGTAGACTACCACATGTCTCCTCTGTCGGTCTGGGGAGGATGTAGACTGCCACATGTCTCCTCTGTCGGTCTGGGGAGGGTGTAGACTACCACATGTCTCCTCTGTCGGTCTGGGGAGGGTGTAGACTACCACATGTCTCCTCTGTCGGTCTGGGGAGGGTGTAGACTGCCACATGTCTCCTCTGTCGGTCTGGGGAGGGTGTAGACTGCCACATGTCTCCTCTGTCGGTCTGGGGAGGGTGTAGACTACCACATGTCTCCTCTGTCGGTCTGGGGAGGGTGTAGACTACCACATGTCTCCTCTGTCGGTCTGGGGAGGATGTAGACTGCCACATGTCTCCTCTGTCGGTCTGGGGAGGGTGTAGACTACCACATGTCTCCTCTGTCGGTCTGGGGAGGGTGTAGACTACCACATGTCTCCTCTGTCGGTCTGGGGAGGATGTAGACTACCACATGTCTTGTCTGATACATGTGGAGTCGCCATTTGTTTCTTTTCTTTTCAGCTGGGTGTTTCACTGGGAGTGAGGAGGTTCACGTCATCTCCCCCAGATCCCCTCCCTGTTATAGAATAGAAATCCTTTATTCATCCAGAGGGAATAACAAACAAAAACAACTAGAGACTACAGATCAAATAGAAAACGAACCTTGAACAGCAGTGGAACATGAAGAGCGAAAGAGAGAAAGAGAGACAGAGACAAGGGGAAGAAATGATGACAAGGAGAGAGGCAGAGCAGGGGAGAACAGTCCAGACCTGGCAGGAGGGGCATTCTATGGCCAGGCAGGAAGGGCAGATACACTAGGACTAATACCCTCACCGGCTTCCCACCCGCGAACACTGACAACTGTGTTCGTAGGGACGTCTGACCAAGTTCAATCATTCAATCTTTATTTAATCTCAAAAGATCATTGAGAGAGCAGGCTCTCATTTACAATTACGTAGAGAGACGTCAGAGGAAGTCAGAGGTACCGCTGCCGGGAATTGAACCCGGGTCTCTGCCGTGGTAGGCAAGAAAAGTGAGCTTGTGTGTGTCTGTGTCTGTGTCTGTGTCTGTGTCTGTGTGCGCACCCGTGCATTAAATGTATGTCAGCTCACAGCCAGCGCCTGGTGTCGGTCCAGTCCATGCTGAAACAGACAGGGCGGTACTGGACCTTGGAGAGAGATCTGATGGATCTGCAGGAGAGGAAACTGTTTGAGTACTTCATCGTGGTCGCCCTGCACAAGACCAAAGCTGGAGTGCCTTACCTGCCCGAGGTCACACAGCAGTTCCCTCTGAAGGTAAAGTAGGACAGAAAAACACTGCCCTCTTTTCTTGATCCTCCAATTACAACTGTTGTTTTTTGCTTTCCTCTGGCTTTGTTTTTCCGAGGGAAGCAACGGTTGTGATTGGAGGATCAAGAAAAGAGGGCGGGCTTGAGATAGGTCAATTGCATTGCTACCATCTCTGAGGCGATTTCACAAAGATTGCACCCGCTAATAGCACCCTTAAAGGGGAACTCCACTTTTTTTGGAAATTAGCTTATTTAACATCTTCCCTGGAGTTAGACAAGAAGATGCATACCTTTTTTGTCTCTGTGCGTGCATTTAGCTTTGGGAATAGACGCTCCGTTAGCATAGCTTAGCTTCATCACTGGAAGTGAGGCAGGACAGTAGCCTTACAGTGCCTTACAGTGTATTGCAAGGTCTGACATTGACCAAACTTGATATGCATGACCTTGGTGGGCTCTAGGTCAACTCCTGAAAAGGGGGTCAATGTCAGACCTTGCAATCAAAAGTTAGGGGGCGCACTGAAATTATGGCAAGAGTTATTAGCCCCCTAACTTTTGATTGCAAAGTCTGACATTGACCCCCTTTTCAGGAGTTGACCTAGAGCCCACCAAGTTCATGCATATCAAGTTTGGTCAATGTCAGACCTTGCAATACACTGTAAGGCACTGTAAGGCTACTGTCCTGCCTCACTTCCAGTGATGAAGCTAAGCTATGCTAACGGAGCGTCTATTCCCAAAGCTAAAATGCACGCACAGAGACAAAAAAGGTATGCATCTTCTTGTCTAACTCCAGGGAAGATGTTAAATAAGCTAATTTCCAAAAAAAGTGGAGTTCCCCTTTAACTGCGTGTAATTTGCACCCGCTATTTGTTCCGTCTTAAAGACCTATTCACTAAAGATATTGCGCGGATGATATACTAGCCCATACGTTGTGCAATTTGCTCCTGATATCTGGCAGCGTTGTTGGCTCACGGAGTGCAATTGACCTGTCTCAAACCCTGCCCCTTTTCTTGATCCTCCAATCACAGCTGTCGCTTACCTCGGACAAACTTGGTTTGTCCGAGGTAAGCGACAGTTGTGATTGGAGGATCAAGAAAAGAGGGCAGGGTTTGAGACAGGTCCATTGGCTTCGGATTGCTCCAGTTGGCTGATATGATAAAATAGTATAAATACTGCCCATGCAACAGAATGCATGTCCTAGGACAATGGCAGACAGAAAACAGAAGCTTCAATTCTCTGATCCCGAATTGGAAGTCCAGAAAATCAATACTGTAGCTCTTCTAGTCCTTGGACCAAACACTTTTTTGTAAACAATTGGGTGGGAAAATTCTAGATGTGATTTTTTATTTTTTATTCCTATACAGGTACATCCCTAGATTGTGTTTTGATATGATAGACAGTTTGGTTTGGTAGCTTATCAGTGGTTAACTATAAGTATCCTGCCATATCTTGCTCCCCTTCATAGATTCGCTCGTACGTCAGGTTGTGGTGGTACTGGTACTGGTGGTACCTACAGGTGAATGCCTCATTGTTGCGGAGGGATTATGCGGTAGGTGCGTGAAAGTTACCATATAGCTCAGCGTAAAATAAGAGACTTATTTTGCGAAAACTCTGTTAACCACCAATAAGATACAAAACCAAACTGTCTATAAATCAATCAATCAATCAATCAAATCTATCATATCAAAACACAATCTAGGGTTGTATTGGAATAAAAATATCACATCTAGAATTTGCCCACCCAGATGATACAAAATCGTTTGTCATGTGAGTTTGAACAGACCTGTCCATGGTGCTGAATCTTTCGGCCCAAGTTAGGCACTGTGTGCCAGTGAAAAAAATGTCAGACTTTGGAATATTTTTAGAGTGAGAAATGAAGTTATATTTAATGTTTAGTTAAGAGAATAAAACTTGCATTCTCATATACTTCAGAATAAACTTTTCATTGACCGTGTTTCCAGCGTCTACTCCTCATGGACCTGACGAAACGTTATAAATTGAAAGTTTATTCTGGAGCATATGAGTGTGCGGGTTCTATTCTCTTTATTGTGATTATTACCCAACGGATCACCGGCACTGGTGCGCTTAGTTACCACCAACTCTCTGAAGATGTAAAGAGCGTCACTTTAACTGCACGTGGCAATTAGCGCCACTAAATTGGAGTGTTTTTGCAATGAGGCTCATTTGCATAGAAAAGGGCACATGTTTCACCCATTACCTAATTTAAATAGCAGAGACGCAATGCTGATGGCAACGCAGTTAGCACGGTATTTCACCCTTTGTGAGGGCTTTGTGAATAGCAAGGTGTGTTTGGAGCTATTTGCACAGACATTGCATCAGTGTTTGGATATTATCTGTCAGATGTGTATGTTATGTGCGGTCGGGTGGCGTAGCGGAGATTGCGCTCGTCACCAATGCAAGAGGCTGCAGTCTCGACTCCCGGAGTCAGCATTGCCTGCGGCTTGGGCTGATCGTCATACTAACTCGTTTGGCTGAGTTAGCGGGAGGGAAGTCGTGGGTGGTAATCTGGCGTTGTGGACAGCGACGCCTACAGGTCAGGTCTGGGCGCTTGTTCAGCGAAAGGCAGGAAATGGTGAAGGCAGCGTGATGACTCCCACGCGTTACACTTCACCAATGAGAGTCCTCGCTGTCAGGTGAAAAGAGAGCCACTGGCTGTCTCTGCATGTGTCGGAGGAAGCATGTGGTAGACTTCAGGGTTCCCTTGTACCGACCAGTAGGGGGAACATGCGCACAACGACCAGGTAGGGGAGGGGGGCAATTGGCATAACGACTAAATTATTAAGCATAGAAAAATCAGGCGGAGAAAAAGAGGATAAAAAAAAAATATATATGTGTATGTTATGTGTGTGTGACACACTGTAAGCTAGATGCAGTTCAAAGGACAGTTGAATTCAGTTTAAAGAGTCTTTCTGATGCATGAACTGAGTTGTTTAGTCCAAAAGCACTTGCACCACTGTTTAAAGGGGCATTTCACCGACATGTGATAATTGGTCATAAAACCAATTCTGTGTCTCGAAAGCTTTGCTGCATCGCTCCAAGCAGGTCATTAAACTGGGGTTTCCTGCTAGCTATTTTTGGCCAATAAGATTGTTATTTAACGTGCGTGCGTAATGTAGATACGTGCATGTGCAAAAAAACATGTTTAAGAACAAAGTGAAATGCATGCATCAATGTAGTTTTCTGTGAATCTGTCCTTCAGAGCATCAATTCGGTGCTGAAGATACTGCTCTCTGACAGCTTTGAATGCGCAAATGAACTTCTGATCTGTCTGGGTTACGGTAATGTTCTCCAAGAGAGTCATGTCTCGGCCGTGTGTATCATTATTTCCAGCCACTCCGGCCTGAAAGATCAGTTGGTTCTCTTATATTTACCAGGACAATTGAAATTGGCTGGTAAATACCATCTATCAGAATCCCTGACACACACTTTACTTTAAACATAAATAATAATAATAATAATAATAATAATAATAATAATAATAATAATAATAATAATAATAATAATAATAATAATAATAATAATAATAATAATAATAATAATAATAATAATAATAATAATAATAATAATAATAATAATAATAATAATAATAATAATAATAATACATCTATTTTATATAGCGCTTTTCCAGATGCTCAAAGACGCTTTACATGGGTAGAAGAAACAAAACTATGGCAAAACAAAAACAGAACAAAAATAATACATAAAATAAAATAAAACCGACAGAATTAGAAGTCAAAAGCAAGATTCAAAAGGTGGGTTTTGAGGGCTGATTTAAAAGATGTCAGGGTGTTTGCATCACGGATATGGCTGGGGAGGGCATTCCAGAGGGAGGGGGCAGCAGCAGCAAAGGCCCTGTCGCCCCAGGTCCGGAGCTTGGTCGTGGGAGGTGTTAGGCGGTTGGCATCAGCAGACCTAAGGCGACGGGGTGGGCGTGTGACGGTGGAGGAGGTCGGACAGGTAATAATAATAATAATGGATTGGATTTATATAGCGCTCTTCTCTGACTGACTGTTGCTCTGACTCAGAGCGCTTCACAGAGTCCATTATTCGTTCATACACAGTCATACCGGTGGTGGTAAGCTACAATTGCAGCCAGAGCTGCCCTGAGGCAGACTCACGGAAGCGTGGCGAATAATCAACGCCTACGGCCCCTCCGACCACCACCAACATTCATTCACATTCATATGAGGCAAGTAGGTTAAGTGTCTTGCCCAAGGACACAACGGCAATGGGATGGACATGGGCTTGAGCGGGATTCGAACCACCAACCCTTCGATCATTGGACGCCCCGCTCTACCCCTGAGCCACGCCGCCCCACAGGGGGATGTGGGACAAGGTTGGTGAGGGCTTTAAATGTGTTGAGAAGTATTTTAAATTGTATCCTGTATTTGATCGGAAGCCAATGGAGGTCGTGGAGGACAGGGGCGATGTGATCAGAGCGACGGGGGGAGTTGAGCATGCGGGCAGCAGAGTTTTGGACATATTGGAGTTTATTGAGGATAGTGTTTGGTGAGCCGTAGAGGATGCTGTTACAGTAATCCAGTCTTGATGAAATGAATGCATGAACCACCATAAAGTGTCTCACACACAAACTTTACCTGAAAGATAATGTGTCTCACACACAAACCTTACCCTATATTATCGATAAAGTGTCTACACTACAGACACACGCTTTTCTGATGGTCTCAAAGGACTCCTAGTTCACGATAAATCAGATTGTCTCCCCTTAAGTCATGTTCTCTTAAGATAGCATTAACTTAAATTGAATCAAATGTTCTCTCATTTCTTCCCCCACAGCTGGAGAGGAGCTTCAAGTTCATGCGGGAAGCTGAGGATCAACTGAAGGTCATCCCTCAGTTCTGTTTCCCTGACGCCAAAGACTGGGCACCTGTTGATAACTTCCCCAGGTCAGAACTATTAACTAGGGCCTCATTTATCAGCTCTGTCTGTTGTGAAAAGGTATCATGCTATTTGCATCAATTTGTTGGTCACTACAATGATAGTAGTGACCAAAGAATATGGAAATACCATTGGGATCACGGTTTAAATTGGATTATTCCATGATACTGTATATATCATTTTTTATTATGGAATATTTTGAAATCAATATGTCATTCAATGTCCATACCTTTGCAGGATTACTGCAGAAACATGTTACCGGTGAGAATACAATTAATGAGACTGAGATGAGTCCATCGATATCCTCTATTTTTTATTGATGGTGTGTGTGTCCAGGATGGATCCATGGGAGTTCTGCGAAAGGCATTATGGTGCAAAGGAAGCCTTTCCAAACAAAACGTGCTCCATCAACGAAAATGACTTCACGTTCACTGTTACGCATCAAAACGTTTTCCAGGAAGCAGGAAGCAACAGGGTTTATGGGAAATGTGGTCTTAGAATTAGACTACAGATTGTTTCAGCAATGGGCTCATTTGTTCACTTTATATATGTTCACAACCAATATGACTGATATATTTAGTGGAAATGTTACACCATGGCGATATTGCTTTTACCATTGTAACCAATGATTGATTGAAAACTTTATTAACAGATTGCAGAATGGGTACAATACAGTACAGCTCAATACTAACAACTGCTAAGAGGATGCAGACCAGAAAAATACTTTCGTCTTGTTTACACAAGGGTCCTCCATTTTGATATACAATGTACAACCTACAATGTATAACGTATGACATATATCATGCCAGTTAGGGTACTGTACCTTATGTACACTGTTTACTTTACTTACTCAAAGTATATATTCAGATTATATGTTGTATTGTTACTCAGCTGATAGAGTTGTGCCCTTCCTGATGACTTGTCGTACAGAACTTGTAAGTCACTTTGGATAAAATCGTCAGCTAAATGACTAAATGTAATGTAAATGTAAATGTAAATGTATTGCCCATATTTATTGTAACATATAATATAACTGATAGGGCATACAGACCCTCATCTTCACCTCTGTTTACTTGCTCATATTTTTATATTCAGAGTTAATTATATTGTTTACACTGCCTATTTTTATCTTTACTATAATTCTATTGTCTATATTTATGTCTTCTACTATTACCATGCCCATACCTATACCTCCCCTCCCCCTTCCCCAATGCTGCTATGATGCCCAAATTTCCCCCAGGGGATCAATAAGGGAATATCTTATTTTATAATCTTATAATGGCCAGTATGGTTAAACTGAAATCATCATACGATTAGATTAGAGCGGACAGCTCTCACCCCCTAAATCCGGAGTATCAATTATTGCCGTCCGGCCAACGTTTGGAGACCCCTGCAGCTAAAAACAATAGATACACACATTGAGGTGGGTGGGTGGGTGGGTGGGTGGGTGGGTGGGGGGATGGTTGTGGTTGCTTGTTTGACTGTTATGATCTGATCCTGCGACCATGTACTGTACATGTCTGTCTGTGTTCTTGTTATGTATGTTTGCTGTGTATTTTTGGAGCTTCGATGTATCTGCTGTAGCATGAATTGCCCAGTTTGGGACATACAGTACCAATAAACTTGACCTTGACCTACTATCATACTTTTTTGGTAAGGGTTAGCTCTGCACCTAGCATAGATTTTTGATCCACTTTTTTCTCCCATTTTTCCATATTTTCTCCCATCCCAATTTCGTATCATCCAATTCAACCCTCCCCTGTCACGAACGCTGTTTCTTGCCTCCCACAAGCCGGCTGCAATGTGGACTAAGTCATACATAGCACAAGTCCCCTCCGGTACTTGAGGTAACAGCAGTCGCATCTTTTCACCTGCGCAGCTCGATCTCTCAGTGTCGAGGAGTAACGCGTGGGAGGCTCACGCTGCCCCCGACACTTCCTGATTCTACTGCGCAGGCGCACCAACCGACTTGTAGGAGTCGCTTGTTCACAACGTTCGATCCCCACCCTTCAGTTTTCCCTCCCCGTAATACGGCCAATGTGTATTACTGCGGACGACCAGCCAAACTGAAAAACAATGTGGAGAGCTGGATTCGAACACGCGAATCCTAGCGTCTCCACACTGGTGGCGAGTGCCTTGCCCACTACACCACCTAGCCGCCCTGCACCTAGCATAGATAATAACTATCACATAAACAACCGATGAGAACACTAAAAGCCAAAGATTTAGCTCCAAACTAAATTCCATGTCGATGAAATTTACAATGGCAAATGATTACAGGGGAGTTTAGTGTGATTTAGTGCCTTACACCTGGTTTGCTAAAATCACAATTCATTGTGTGCTGTTTGAAATTTACTATATTAGCCAATGCCATCTAGCATAGTGTCTCAAGGAGTGCTTTGTTCCGAGAAGTGATGATGTGTGCCTTGAGGGTGACGGGTAATAATTACCTAGCTCCGTTAGTGTTTGATGGGGCCCGAGGAATGTTGTTAGCACAAGCTAAGCTAGCCCCGAAACACACACCTGCACACAGAGCTATTGAACTATATATGACACATGCCGCTGGGAGGGGGCTGTCACTGGTCAATGAACACCTGTCAGGTGAAACTAAAGAGCCTTTGTGTAGATATTTGTAGAGTAAGTCTACTCTACCCCAAGGGTCTTCCTGCTCAAAAGAAAAACGTCTGGCCATTGTTTTCAACAACACCTAGTTAGCTAGCCAAGTCAAGTCCATAATTGCGTTTTCTGTTTTCCACAGCAGCTTGCTCTATGTATTAAAAGTTTTACGGTTCAAAATAGTTTCCAACCTATCTGAATGACCTGTTGTTTTTTTTTTCTCCCCCAACAGTGAGACGTTTTCGTTTGTCCTGACTGGTGAAGATGGGAGCAGGAGGTTTGGCTACTGTCGCCGTTTACTGGTAAGCTATTAAAATGGCTGCACCTGTCCAATAGATCATTGGAAATTCGAATGAATCTTTTCTGTTTTTAACATCTGGATAGGGCATTATTCTGTAGCCCTCTATTTTTTTTTTTTTTTTTTTAACATCTTTAATCATTTTCTTTAACTTTACTTTCAATTGCCTCTGTGAAACAAAGGTTTTGTTTTGCTCCACTGGTCTAATGCTGCAGTAGACTAGTGTTTGGGTGTACAGTCTGTTGTGTCTTCATAGCCCAGTGGTAAGAGCTCTGACCCTCTCTGTCTGTTCTGTGTTCACAGCCCAGTGGTAAGAGCTCTGACCCTCTCTGTTGTGTGTTCACAGCCCAGTGGTAAGAGCTCTGACCCTCTCTGTCTGTTGTGTGTTCACAGCCCAGTGGTAAGAGCTCTGACCCTCTCTGTTGTGTGTTCACAGCCCAGTGGTAAGAGCTCTGACCCTCTCTGTTGTGTGTTCACAGCCCAGTGGTAAGAGCTCTGACCCTCTCTGTTGTGTGTTCACAGCCCAGTGGTAAGAGCTCTGACCCTCTCTGTTCTGTGTTCATAGCCCAGTGGTAAGAGCTCTGACCCTCTCTGTTGTGTGTTCATAGCCCAGTGGTAAGAGCTCTGACCCTCTCTGTTGTGTGTTCATAGCCCAGTGGTAAGAGCTCTGACCCTCTCTGTTGTGTGTTCACAGCCCAGTGGTAAGAGCTCTGACCCTCTCTGTTGTGTGTTCACAGCCCAGTGGTAAGAGCTCTGACCCTCTCTGTTGTGTGTTCACAGCCCAGTGGTAAGAGCCGGAGGCTGCCTGAGGTGTACTGCATCGTTAGCCGCTTGGGCTGCTTCGACCTCTTCTCCAAGGTACACACACACACACACACACACGCACACACGCACACACACACGCACGCACGCACGCACGCACGCACGCACGCACGCACGCACGCACACACACACACACACACACACACACACACACACACACACACACACACACACACACACACACACACAATATAATATAAGAGAAGATATTCCTTTATTGATCCCATTGGGGAAACTCAGGTGTGGCTCTGGAAGTAGAGCAGATGTCTGATTCCCCGGTCGCTTCCCGGCGGTGTCCTGGAGAGTCAGTAATGGGTGCATGTGAGGCATATGTTATAAAGTGCTTTGGAAAAAGAGCTATATAAATGCAATCCATTTACACACACACACGCACACACACACACACACACACACACACACACACACACACACACACACACACACACACACACACACACACACACATTCCCACTGTGAGAGAGATCCCACATAAATGTTCCCAGTGGGACCACCATAGGTAGCCGCAGAGCCCCACCCACCCTCTCCATGGTATCCACTTTCCCACAGAGCTCTGGCCCAGGACCCAGTACAGAGAGGCACATGTGAGCTGCAGCTGACGTGGTGACTGCAGTGGAATGGGCTCCCTGTAATGAGCCTCTAATTTATAGGCTATGCCTGTGCATATGTGTGGATATAACCATCTGTGCAACATGCATATTAATACAAGTTGTGCATGCTCTGCATACACACTCTAGATACAGGGTATGAGTGTTGGTGGGTTATTTACAGTATGTGTGTGTGTCTGTGTGTTTGTGTGTGTGTGTGTGTGTGTGTGTGTGTGTGTGTGTGTGTGTGTGTGTGTGTGTGTGTGTGTGTGTGTGTGTGTGTGTGTGTGTGTGTGTGTGTGTGTGTGTGTGTGTGTGTGTGTGTGTGTGTGTGTGTGTGTGTGTGTGTGTGTGTGTGTGTGTGTGTGTGTGTGTGTGTGTGTGTGTGTATATAAGGATCTAGGGATACAGGAATAAATACACTATGGAGATGGGTTTACATACAGTATGTGTATAAAGATCTATAGGTATATAGATGGTTATATTGTACACATACATATTTCATGCATCTAATTCTGGTACTTGGGAACAATGTACTACTAGATACTCACTGCAGTTCCTATACAACTGCAAGCATACGATATGTTTGCAGCTGAAGCTGTAGTGAGTTACTAACGCGTACAGTGCTATTTGTAAGTGTTTTGTATGTGTACTGTCCATTTGTCCTCATCGCCAGACTGCGCTTTAGGTCTGGGGTCTGGGTTGTTTGTAGGCTGTTTCTTCATCAAGGTTTTGCGTAGTGTGTAGCTTGCTAGCTTGAAGACTTGGTTGTTGTTGTTGTTGATCTTATGGATGGGGATTTTGAAAATAGTTATAATAATAAATATATGCATCCTGTGAGTCAGACTACTGTCCATCATATGTCTTACACTGGCTCTTTGCACTGTATGTTAGGATCTTATTGTTTTCTAGTATCGTCACTTTGTTTCTGCACCACCAAGTCCTGTATATTTATTGTATTTGAAAGAATGGACCTGTCTCAAACCCTGCCCTCTTTTCTTGATCCTCCAATCACAACTGTCGCTTACCTCGGACAAACCAAGTTTGTCCGAGGTAAGCGACAGTTGTGATTGGAGGATCAAGAAAAGAGGGCAGGGTTTGAGATAGGTCTATTGCATGTTTCTCTCATACTGATTCAGTGTTCATGGTGTGGTGGATGTGATGATCTGCACAGTGTCTGATCATACAGCAGGTGTCCACTGCTACTACTGTACCACTACTGTACTACTACTGTACCACTACTGTCTCTATTCACACCTGCACCTGCCGCTGTGTCCTGCTCTAGATCCTGGATGAAGTGGAGAAGAGGAGGGCCATCTCTCCTGCTCTGGTGCAGCCCTTCATGAGGGGCATCATGGAGGCTCCCTTTCCTGCACCGGGGAGGACCATCACCGTGAAGAACTTCCTACCAGGCTCTGGGACTGAGGTGAGAGAGTGGAAGCTGTGTGTGTGTGTGTGTGTGTGTGTGTGACTGTGTGTGTGTGTGTGTGTGTGTGTGTGTGTGTGTGTGTGTGTGTGTGTGTGTGTGTGTGTGTGTGTGTGTGTGTGTGTGTGTGTGTGTGTGTGTGTGTGTGTGTGTGTGTGTGTGTGTGTGTGTGTGTGTGTGTGTGTGTGTGTGTGTATGTATGTGTGTGTGGTGCAAATGTAAGCATTTGCATGTAACAATCTCTCTATTTCTCTCTACACGTCTCTATCCCCCCCCTCTCTATCTCTCTCTCTCTCTCCCCCCCCCTTTCTCTCTCTCTCTCTACCCCCCCCCCCTCTCTCTCTCTCTCTCTCTCTCTCTCTCTCTCTCTCTCTCTCTCTCTCTCTCTCTCTCTCTCTCTCCCCCCCCTCTCTCTCTCTATCCCCCCCCCTCTCTCTCTCTCTCTCTCTCTCTCTCTCTCTCTCTCTCTCTCTCTCCTCCCCCCCCTCTCTCTCTATCCCCCCCCCCCCCTCTCTCTCTCTCTCTCTCTCTCTCTCTCTCTCTCTCTCTCTCTCCCCCTCTCTGTCTCTGTCTCCCCACTAGGTGATAGAGCTGTGTCGGCCATCAGACTCTCGTCTGGAGCACGTGGACTTTGAGTGTCTGTTCTCCTCACTGAGTCTGCGCCTGCTGCTCAGAGTGTTCGCCTCTCTCCTGCTGGAGCGCAGAGTCATCTTCACCGCCGACAAACTCAGGTTGGTTTCACGACACGGATAATATGAGCACGAGATAAATGTACTTGGCAAGAGTTTTTTTTATTATAATTATAATTATATACATCACTATGTTATTATATGTATATGTATGTTGTGGTTAGCACTGCTGCTCCACAACAGGAAGGTCCTGGAACCCCAGTGGGAGGCTTTTCTGTGTGGAGGTAGCATGTTCTCCCTGTGTTCGCATGGGTTCTGTCCCACCACCAAGACATGCATGCTAGGTGATACTCCTGCTGTTGCCCTTGACCCAGACACTGGCATTACAACTGGAGTTGGTCCCGGGCACCGGACTGTGGCCCCCCACTGCTCCTACATAATTAGGATTGGTTGAATGCAGAGGACAAATTTCCCCACAGGGATCAACAAGCGTGAATTTGCAATAGCGGCAACCTTTTTGCGATGGGCCACTCCCGTTGCCACGGCCCCTTTTAGCCAATAGACCACCGCAACACTTCCGGGATTCTGAAATCATGGGGGAGAGAGCGGGGGGGGGGGGAAATGAATGAATGTGGATGAGAGCCTCGACATTAAGTGGTTGTAGCTACGGCTGTGGGGGGGTGCTGGAGACATGATCAAATAGACTTGTATACGCCTGCAGTCTCCTGAACACGGCACGACCAATTTCAAGTCGATCGGCACTTTCTCAATCTGCGCATGCGTAGTTCGGGAGTAGGTGCGGAAAAGTGACTATAGCTCGGCAGAGAAAGTGCCCATCGACTTGGAATTGGTCGCGCCGTGTTCAGGAGACTCAGTCGTATACAAGTCTACTGGATCATGTCTCCAGCACCCCCACAGCCGTAGCTACAAGGCTATCAAGGCTCTCATCCACACTCATTCATTTTCTCCCCCCGCTCTCTCCTCCATGAGCTCAATGTAACACGGAAGTGCAGTGGTCTATTGGCGTGAACATACAGATACACACCGTCACACACACACACTTGATACGTGACCTATAGAGCTGCTGGTCGCAGCTAATAAAGTACAACTTAACAAATGTAGCGGTAGACTTGCTATCACAGACATAGCAAGTACAGCCGAAGTAAGAAATGTTGAGGGTGTACATCCGTAAGATGGTTAGCGAAGAGGAAATGACAGAGACGCAGAGAAGACGGACAGACAGAGAGAAGGAATGACGGACGGTTTTTTGGACGAGACGTAAGGAGTGTTAAAGGAAGGAATGCTGTTTTGTTATACAGTCGCCTGGGGAACTATCTTTCTGTTTTTTTTCTCTCTGGAAAAACGTCATGGAAGCCAGAGAGACGATGGAGACAGGCTTCTTGGGAAGACGGCTCCAGTGTGGACATTATGCGCTGACACCATCATCGCTAACCCCACGTGGCTCACGCTGTTGACGTTAGCTTTAACACTGTGGCCCAAGATTTCATCTGACCGCTTGATTCGCACCATGTCTCACTTTGCACACTGAGCGGAAACAGTGAGCGCCTCCCGATAATAGGGTCAGATCACATCCTCCCGCCCGGTGGTGGTCTTGGGGAGATAAATCAAACGTGTTTTCTTTTATACGTGGAAAGAAAATAAACTTGCTCTCCGGTACACCCTCCCAAGTTCGACTCTGTGGTTTGTCGACGGTGTCTCCCTGTGTGTCCGTCGGCCTCTCCTGAAAAGGAGAGCATCTGGCACCAAGAGTCGGTGCACAAGCAGATCACCAGTTAACTGGAGCGGGGCTCACACACTGAACGCATTAAGTTAACAGTGTGGCTTGGTGTGCTTGCTGGAGTTGCTGCCAATATATCCTTTTTTACAAGTGTTACATCATACCCCCTAAAAGATGCTTTTAAACATTCTTCTCACATTAAAGATCACGCTTCTGAGGGCAAACATAAATTAATTGCTCACATAATGTTCCAAAAAGTAGTAGCTGGCTGGGTGGTGGGGGGGGGGCTTAGTGTTGAGGAATCCTCTTGCACCATCTTGTGGTAGAGAGTAGAAATGCATTTAAGGAGTATCCTAGGTATTTCCCCAAGAATGAAAGCTCAGTGTTACAACCAAGCCTATATCACTTGCCCTAAGGCCTCAACAGTCACAGGAATATGGCTCGTTTCCCGGTAGGCCTTGGTTGCAACGTGGTGGACAACAAGAAGTCGGACACGTTTTTACCAAAAATAACAATATTTATTTAACAACTACCGGTATTCTAAATGTACAAAAGTGGAGAGCTGGGTGCTCCAGCCTCCATGATTCAGGATACAACAAAAAGCACATGGTGACACCCATGTTACAACCACGCATAAATGACTTGGCCTAAGGCCTCAACAGTCACAGGAAATATGGCCTGTTTCCCGGTAGGCCTTGGTTGTAAAATGGTGGACACATAGAAGTCGGACACATTTTAGCAAAAATAACAATATTTATTTCCTACTACTCTAAATGTACAAAAGTGGAGAGCTGGGTGCTCCAGCCTCCATGGTTCAGGATACAACAAAAAGCACATGGGCAAAATAGAGCAAAGAGCAAATGGTCAAAAATGGTGAGAGCACAGGTGAGAGAGCACTGCAGTGACGAGCTCCTGGTCTGCTCATATAGGGCGTGGAGACTATATGAGCAAGTGTGTCAATTTCAACAAAGAACATGTCAATTACAACTCACCAATTAGTGACACCACACTCACACCACAATGTGAATGTAACACAAAAGACAGTAAGTATTCCCTCCACCAAGTGAAAGTACACATAACACCCCCACACCGAAATGTATGTTCTCCTTCTAACCATTATAGCCCAAAAACCACCACCAAGAGGATGAACATAAATAATAAGGGGATACTTACCAACCTTACCTATACCAAAAATTATGCAACTACACATACTAACATATGTGTAGTGCCTGCACCGTGTCATTTAATCACAGAGACACACTGTACACCAAAAAAATTATTGTGACCCATAAATTGCTATGGGCCACTACCAAGAGCGACAATGGGTCGGCCCCTGTCGAACACGACCTTCAACCTTGTCGAATGCTCCCCACTCTGGAACATTCGACAATGTTGTTTAACATAAACAACATTTCCCCGACTCTCAGGCAATTGAGCCCTCACGAAAATGTGTACTGCTGGAATAGGACCGACTGGAGCTGGTGGAAACACCCGATCTGGTCTCCCCACCACCTGTTCAACTACACCCCTAGGCCTAGGACTACATTTATACACCAACAAATCATCCTGTATCACAAAACACTGCTTCAGGTCAACAGGTCCTTCTACCGACACTACCCGCCACTACCTGTCAAAAAGAGGCAGTAAACCGGAATAATTTCATTGACAAGAGATAAACTCATTGCGCTCAGGATAGCCAACAGGAAAACAAAAATAACCACATTTTCCTGGTATGTGACACCACACTCGCACCACAATGTGAATGTATCACCACAAGACAATAAGTATACCCTCCACCATGTGAAAAGTACACATGTACTCAGCCTATTGAAACTACTAGCCATTGAAACTAGGAGGAGTGTGCAGACGCTCAGACAAGGGACTGTCCCTTTCAAAGATAATAATTTTCTTCAATATATATAGTATCTTGGTACTTTACCCAATAATAATAATTGTGATTTAGTAGGAGTATGTATAGCTCTATTTTATGATCGCTAACATTTCTCTCTCCCTCTCTCTCTCCAGTACGTTGTCTCAGTGTTGCCACGCGGTGGTGGCTCTGCTCTACCCCTTCACCTGGCAGCACACCTACATCCCAGTGCTCCCCCCCTCCATGTTGGATATAGTCTGCACCCCGACCCCTTTCATAGTAGGCCTGCTCTCCAGCTCGCTGCCTCGACTCAAAGAGCTGCCCATCGAAGAGGTGAGATGTGTGCATGTGTGTAATATATGTGTGTGTGTGTGTGTGTGTGTGTGCCCTCAATCCTTTTCTCCGGCGAACAATGGCCTCAGGAAATGACATCACCCTCCCTCTGCTCTTGTCCCAGGTCCTGGTGGTGGACCTTGGCAACAGCCGTTTCCTGCGTCAGGTAGAGTAACATAGAAACAATACTGTGACTAGACACACATCCTTAGAATCACTCTATAGGCAAAGGGATTATTTCATCCATACTACTATCCATCCAGAGTTACTGAACAGCTGTCCCCCCCCCTCCCTCCCACCTTCCCTCCCTCCAGCTGGATGACGAGGACTCCATTCTGCCCCACAAGCTGCAGGCTGCCCTAGAGCATGTCCTGGACAAGAGGAGAGAACTAGCCATGGAGAAAGGAGACCTGCCGACTGGTGAGCGTAGCTGTCGTCTATATTTCTTTTTTTTCTTCTTTTTTTAAAGCAGGCCCACTAAATGTGCACAACATTTTTTTTTTTTTTTTTTATTTAATGAAAGTTTGACTGAGCTAATGCATTCTTGGTTCAAAAAAGTTTGGGAACCTCTAGTCTATAGATATGTGTGCCATTATGTTTTCATGTTTTTCATTGAGAAATACACTAAAGTAGGGTTGGGGTCCATTGGGTCTTAATACCTTTCATACACAGAATGCAGCTCAAAGTGCTTAACAGAGACACATCTTCTTTAAATAAGTCAAGAAGAAACAACACAATAAGTCAAGAAAAAAACAAGTATACCATAAGGTCAAATTTTTTTTTTAAATAAATGCAAAATACATAAATACAACACTCCCAGACATACCCCACGCGAAGGTAAGGAAAATCTCACTAAAACCTAGCAATAGGAAAAAATGCACCACAGGCAATGTGGAGGAGAGAAACCTTAGAAGGGCCATTCAAGGAGGGATCTCCCTTGATGTCGGTGATAGTAGTGTTGCATGTTGCATTAAAAAACAGGCGAACAGTTGGTAAGCATGCACCCATGTGCGTAGTGGGTCTAAATGTGGTTGTCACACAGCAGCCTGGACAAGAGTGATGGACCGACAGAAGTCATGACATAGAAAGCTACCACATCATTAGACATATGTGTAACAAATAACCACAATCAATAAGTCAACTGTATCAGACAACCATCAATGAATCAGTCAATGCACAGTGCAATAATCTGTCGAGTGAGCATACACATAGTTATTATCATAATTATCATCTTCATCTTCATCAACACTGATCATCAGTGTACAACGGATCGTTAAAACCTTCGATGCAGTCTGTTCAAAATGTAAAACCAAATTAGAATTTCTTTTGCCAGTGACAGAGCATTCATTCTCAGTTTTTTTATCGGTTGATAAGACGACATTCTCTTGCCAGAAGTTTTTTAATGTTTTGAAGAAAATCCATACAGTATCATCAATTGATTGACTAAAGAATCGCAAAACCAGCTCCAAAAACACCTCAAATAAAATACAGTATGTATTCAACTGAATTAGATCTAATGGCGCCCTCTAGTGTAGTACATTTAATCCCATAATCAAACCGCCAAACCCTCTCTAAACCTTTCTCTCTCCTCCTGCTCCTCCTCCTCTCCTCCTCTCTTCCTCTCCCAGACTCTTGTTGCCTGAGCACGGTGGTGTCGGAGACCTTCGTGCGTTTCTTCGTGGAGATGGTGGGCCACTACTCTCTCTTCATGGGGGGAGCGGACCGGGATGACGAGTTGTCCGCCTCCTCTCCCTCCTCCCCCACCCCCACTTCCTCCTTCCAGCGCGAGCCCTTCCGCAAGGCCGTGACCTCCAAGAGCCTCAGGAGGTTCCTGGAGGTGTTCATGGAGACGCAGATGTTTACCGGCTTCATCCAGGAGAGGGAGCTCCGCAAGCAGGGCCTCAGAGGTAGAGGCTGGGGGAAGAGTCGGGGAGGACCGTTTGGTGATACTGTTCGAATCGTCCACATATCAGTCCATTCACTGTCAAATAGTTGAATTTTTTTTATTATTTTAGTCATGTTGTCTTAGTTCATTTGTTGGAAATTATAGACATTTCATTTCAACAGGTTTCTCATGTATGTATTTATCTACTATATCTGGACGTTTAAATTTGTTTTGCACTTTTAATCCATTTAAATTATAGTGTGTCGATTAGATGGACTGGATTAGCTCGGTGATAAACATTATGATTATTTGTCAAATAAGAATTACTTTAGTGGAGGACAGCCGTAGCAATCAGCATATTTAATAACGATGTTAGAGGATTACCCTATAGGCCTAGGTAATGTACGGTGTGCTCAATTGACCTGTCTCAAACCCTGCCCTCTTTATTGATCCTCCAACTGTTGCTGTCAATCTTCCAATCAATATACATCTAATAAACAACATTGTACATCAGTATCATAGAGGTTTTTAACATTTACCTTACTTGGGCGGCTACATGGCGTAGTGGGCAAGGCGCTCGCCACGAATGCGGAGACACTGGGCTTGCCTGTTCGAGCCCAGCGCTCCACATTGCTTTCAGTTTAGCTGGTCGTTCATACTAATACACATTGGCCGTATTAGGGGGTGGGAAACTGATGGGTGGGGATCGGGCGTTGTGGACAGCGACTCCTACAGGTCGGTTGGTGCGCCTGCGCAGTAGAATCAGGAAGTGTCGGGGGCAGCGTGAGCCTCCCACGCGTTACTCCTCGCCACTGAGAGATCGAGCTGCGCAGGTGAAAAAATGCGACTGCTGTTACCTCAAGTACCGGAGGGGACTTGTGCTATGTATGACTTAGTCCACATTGCAGCCGGCTTGTGGGAGGCAAGAAACAGCGTTCGTGACAGGGGAGGGTTGAATTGGATGATACGAAATTGGGATGGGAGAAAATATAGAAAATGGGAGAAAAAGTGGATAAAAAAAAAACATTTACCTTACTTGATCCGAGGTATACTTCTAATAATATTTGTAGAGGTCTTAGGGAGTGCAGTAACCTAATTGTAATAAAGCATGAATGGGGATTATTGGGTTTAGTTAATAAAGTGTGTGGTTGTGTGTCTAGGTCTGTTTGAGGTGAGGGCTCAAGACTACCTGGACTCACTGCCTGGAAGCGAACAGCGAGGAGTCAACAAGTTTCTCAAGGGGCTAGGTATGATTCACACACACACACACACACACACACACACACACACACACACACACGCACACGCACACACACGCATACTATATCTCTCTCCTATTCACCACTCTCTCTCGTTTTCACCAGACACACCACGGGTCAACGGTTATGGTTAGTTTAAGGTAACAGTGTGGTTAGGTTTAGGGTTAAGGTTATGGTTAGTTTAAGGTAACAGTGTGGTTAAAGGAACACGCCAACTTTTTGTGGAATTAGCTTATTTGCCATCTACCCCGGAGTTAGACAAGCAGATACATACCCTTTTCTTCTCTGTGCATGCAGTAGGAGTAGGAAGAGCCGCACCGTTAGCCTAGCTTAGCCTAGAAGTAGGTTAGTCCAGCTAGCCTAGTTCCAAACAGTCACGAAATACACTCCAAATACAACTCTAAAACTTTCCTGTAAACATCTTGTGACCTGTGTATTACTATTTAGTGGAGAAATTCATTTTTTAATTAGACATTTTCATTTTCTAAGCAGATACATACTCGGAACAATGTTTTGCGTCTTTTTTTGTATGTATCTGCTTAGAAAATGAAAATGTCTAATTTAAAAAAGAAAATTCTCCATGTGGTAAATACACAGGTCACAACATGTTTACAGGAACGTTTTGGAGTTGTATTTGAAGTGTAAATGAGATTGGACTGAACACACACACATACTCTCTATTTGTAACCACACAAACACACATACTCTCTCTCCTTTTCACCACACAAACACTCTCTCTCTCCCTTTTTCACCACACACACACACACATACTCTCTCTTTTTCACCACACACACACACTCTCTCCTTTTCAATCACTGCACCTTGTAGATGGTTTCAAACTTAAATTCTATTTATTTTTGGGCTTTCTGTCATTTTCACCCATCCCAATTTAGTCGTTATGCCAATTCCCTTCCTGGTCATTGCACGCATTGCCCCACTGTCGGCTTGGGGAGGGTGTAGAACTACAACATACCTCCTCCGATACATGTGGAGTCAGCCAGCCGCTTCTTTTCACCTGACAGCGAGGAGTTTCACTGGGGGGATGTAACGCGTGCGGAGGTTCACGCTATTTCCCCCCCGATCCCCTCCCTGCTGAACAGGCGCCCCGACCGACCAGTAGGAGTCGCAGTTTACAACGACCAGGTCACATACTGTACCCCACCGGCTAACACTGTCAATTGTGTTAGTAGGGACGACTGACCAAGCAGGAGGTACCGCTGACAGCTGGATTCGATCCCAGAGTCTCAGCGTGGTTGGCGAGTGCTTAGTCCACTGCGCTACATGCCCCGTAGATGGTTTCAAACATGACAACATAAACATTCTAAATTGCAGTAGTTTGCTACACTCTCAGAAATGACGTGTTAAAATGTGTTAAATTTAAAGATAAAAAAAAAGTTAAATGTAAAAAAGAAATGCCACAAGCGGCGTTGCTATTATTACTGTAACACGTGGTATATTACTGTTTAACGTGTCAGTATGTGTTTAACACATCCTAATAGCTGACAGGACTTTATTAACATGGGCCCGAGCTGGTCCCCACGGCAACGCAGTTCCCCTGAAACCATCTACACCTCACAGGGGATGTGTAATACGTACGAAGGATGTAACAAAAAACACTTAGCGATTCATGAATATGCTCACGCCTCTTACCGTGCCTTGACCTAGATCTGTTCCTTGTGTCTATTTCAGGAAGCAAGATGAAATTTCTGTCAAAAAAGTGATGTCTTGCGGAAAAAAGGACGGAACACGTGAGAGCGTGATGAAGGAGGTGGAAGAGGAGGGCGAGCGCTCTGGATGTCCTTAAACCCAGTGCAGAGGGTGGAGATGCAGATGTGTATGTGTGTGTTTGTGTGCACGCGTGCGTGAGCCTACACAGTTCATGTAGGGGAAACCCTAAAATGAGTTGGACTGGAGAGGTTTGTGGACATGAAGGATTTCGGGGAATGTCAGGGAATTAGGTCCCAGCCTCGCTGAGGCCGGCCACTCCGGACACATTCCTTTTGGAGCTGTGGGGTTTATTCAGCTTGGACCAAAAAAAAAGAAAAACCCTCCTTGTATGATAAAGACACTATGGACTTAGAGCTTCTAATACATATGTCCTGTTTCCCTCCAAGGTCCCTGTTTAGTCAGAGGTTGCTTTTGTAAAGCTTACAGTCAGTCCCTACAGTGTAAATGTATGTACAGTATATGGATCTTAAGTCGGAACAGCGTTGTTCTCTCTGTCGCTGAAGAATGACTCCGCCCACAAGCCTGAAATGCACCAACCAGACCCATCTTTGATGTTGCTGTGCAGCCAAATGACAGATTCTATTTTGTACAGTATACATTTTAATACATTACAAATATTTTCCATAGAGTTTTCTTCCTTCTAAATACAGTAGTACAACTTCTTCTTCAACAGGAGGCTTTTAAGTTAATTTATATACTTTTGTAGACAAACTCCTGCAGTTTGTAATGGGCTTTATTTTAAAAAGTCTAGTTCAAACTGTTTGTAGACCACTTTGGGGGTATTTGGGGATACTGTACCACTATGATAAGTGAATGGAGTTTTCATTGGAAAAGGAGTGAACACCTATAAGGAAGATACAGAAAACCAGAATGAGAAAACTTGGAAAAGCAACGTGAACGCACGTTTCACTTTGGATTTCAATATAAAATGTAGCCAGATTTGATATTGGACAAAGAAAAGTACGTTATCAGGCCGATCAATATCAATGTGCTTCTAAAAACACCACTTGTTAATTGTTTTGCCTTAAACTTGATTGAGAATGCAATGAAACTGTATAAATAAAGTGATTTTTAATTAAGAACAATGATTGAATTGTGAAGTGTCTCATCTTTTTGAACAGGTATTATTTTAGTTGCGTGTTTTTGTTGGCTTATCAAAGTTATCAACTATCTACAATATAATACAATATGAGCCCCTTACAATTCAATATCCATAAGATCCACTGGAGGGCTCTGCTACCAAGCTAGCATTCCACCCTGCAGCTTCCTATTGTCACACCTCAGCCTGTCTGGTGAAGTGCACAACATGTCCAAGACCCAGAGTGTCATGCGTTCTAGAGTTCATGATAATAATAACCTTATGAGTGAGAAATTAATTAAGGGAAAGTATTATTATGTTTTAACTAGTTGATATTACAAACATTGACCATGTGTTTATAAGCATTTAGCCTGGACATAAATAACATAATTATAAAAACGATACAGACAAGTATGCTTATATACACCAAGCAGAGTCATAATAACACCAGGTTACACCTAACTTTACATGTCTGAACATTTGCAGTCTGCAAGTCTATGCTTGGCCTTCTTACGAGGAAGGTCTGTCCCCTTGTCCTCCCATGTCCCTCCTTAGAAAGGCAATGACAATCCCCGAGCCTGTTTTTCTTGATGCGATTTCCTCTTTCCTGGCTGGGGCTCCTTTCCTTTTGGGCCGCCGGGGGCCCTCCTCCCCGCAGACCCCCCTCCCTCATTACGTGTTGCCCGGTCAGACTGCCTCCCTCTCTCCCCTCCTCGCCGTTTCCACTGCCTTCCAGGCTTCATGTCATACCACAGCTAATTCCTGAAATTCCAGCCCTGCTTGCGCCTCAAAGGACTCAGGACAACAAGGGGACAAGGGGACACAACACAACCAAACAAAAACATATTCAATACATTCTTCCCCCAAATATTCCACCTGTCCTGCGGTGCCTGCTGTGTGGTGGTCCCGGCTGCTCGGCTTTCAACAGGTAAGTTCTTTAAATGGTGTTTTTAGAGTTGAGTTGAAATGTTCTTTAAGTGCAGCAGTCATGTTCGTAAAGCAATGCAAAGTTTCACTTTGAGAAGCAATAGATTGTTTGATGTCGCGATCTGTCGCCGCCGGCTACACTGTTTCTGTAACGTTCTCATTCACTGTCGGAGATCAAATTCTTGAAATATCTCAAATTTTTTTAGTCAAATTCCTACATTTGTATCCCTGCGGACTTCCTGCGCTTCAGCCGGAACTTTGTGTGGGAAAGTAGAGCGTCACAGGCGCGCAGTCCAACATTATTAACACTTGTCTTTGGGACAAGCTCAATATTACTGGCCAATTGGAATTATAAAATCCCCGTGTTTAATAATAATAAACCGACGTGACAACTTTAATTTATACATTTGGATTATTCTTCCATGCAATTGACACAGAAGATACATTGGAATAAGTCACAGTGTGATTCTCATTTACTTCCACAGTAAGAGCTATATCCATTCCATTGCAATCATGATAATACAAAAAGAAATATGTATATTTAAATTAATAGAAATATACTGTTATGGCATATTATATTGGGATAGGTCCTAATAATGCATATTTTGATTATAAGTATTGGTTTACTTAACCTTTTATTATTATTATTATTATTATTATTATTATTATTATTATTATTATTATTATTATTATTATTATTATTATTATTATTATTATTATTATTATTATTATTATTATTATTATTATTATTATTATTATTATTATTATTATTATTATTATTATTATTATTATTATTATGCTGTTGTTTTTGTTGTTGCTACTGTTACTGTTGGTGTTGTTACTTTTGTCACTTAGTTTTTGTGAATAACCTGTTATTGCCTGTTGTAATTTAATATAGGCTAATGTATGAAAAAGACAGCAGTAGCATAATCTGTACGATTTGTGGTGTTTCACTCTGTTGAGTACCCAGTGTGTGCGTGTGTGTGTGTGTATGTACCTGTGACTGTATATGTGTGCGCATGCATAGTGTTACAGACACGATATTGTACATTTGAGAGTACTTTCGAGTGGATACACTGTGTAGACCTGCTGTAGTGTATAGTCACTGTGTAGACCTACTGTAGTGTATAGTCACTGTGTAGACCTACTGTAGTGTATAGTCACTGTGTAGACCTACTGTATAGTCACTGTGTAGACCTACTGTAGTGTATAGTCACTGTGTAGACCTACTGTAGTGTATAGTCACTGTGTAGACCTACTGTAGTGTATAGTCACTGTGTAGACCTACTGTAGTGTATAGTCACTGTGTAGACCTACTGTAGTGTATAGTCACTGTGTAGACCTACTGTAGTGTATAGTCACTGTGTAGACCTACTGTAGTGTATAGTCACTGTGTAGACCTACTGTAGTGTATAGTCACTGTGTAGACCTGCTCTATAGTCACTGTGTAGACCTACTGTAGTGTATAGTCACTGTGTAGACCTACTGTAGTGTATAGTCACTGTGTAGACCTACTGTAGTGTATAGTCACTGTGTAGACCTACTGTAGTGTATAGTCACTGTGTAGACCTACTGTAGTGTATAGTCACTGTGTAGACCTACTGTAGTGTATAGTCACTGTGTAGACCTACTGTAGTGTATAGTCACTGTGTAGACCTACTGTAGTGTATAGTCACTGTGTAGACCTACTGTAGTGTATATTCACTGTGTAGACCTACTGTAGTGTATAGTCACTGTGTAGACCTACTGTAGTGTATAGTCACTGTGTAGACCTACTGTAGTGTACAGTCACTGTGTAGACCTACTGTAGTGTATAGTCACTGTGTAGACCTACTGTAGTGTATAGTCACTGTGTAGACCTGCTGTACAGTCACTGTGTAGACCTACTGTAGTGTATAGTCACTGTGTAGACCTACTGTAGTGTATAGTCACTGTGTAGACCTGCTCTACAGTCACTGTGTAGACCTACTGTAGTGTATAGTCACTGTGTAGACCTACTGTAGTGTATAGTCACTGTGTAGACCTACTGTAGTGTATAGTCACTGTGTAGACCTGCTCTACAGTCACTGTGTAGACCTACTGTAGTGTATAGTCACTGTGTAGACCTACTGTAGTGTATAGTCACTGTGTAGACCTACTGTAGTGTATAGTCACTGTGTAGACCTACTGTATAGTCACTGTGTAGACCTACTGTATAGTCACTGTGTAGACCTACTGTATAGTCACTGTGTAGACCTACTGTAGTGTATAGTCACTGTGTAGACCTACTGTAGTGTATAGTCACTGTGTAGACCTACTGTAGTGTATAGTCACTGTGTAGACCTACTGTAGTGTATAGTCACTGTGTAGACCTACTGTAGTGTATAGTCACTGTGTAGACCTACTGTAGTGTATAGTCACTGTGTAGACCTACTGTAGTGTACAGTCACTGTGTAGACCTACTGTAGTGTACAGTCACTGTGTAGACCTACTGTACAGTCACTGTGTAGACCTACTGTAGTGTATAGTCACTGTGTAGACCTACTGTAGTGTACAGTCACTGTGTAGACCTACTGTAGTGTACAGTCACTGTGTAGACCTACTGTATAGTCACTGTGTAGACCTACTGTAGTGTATAGTCACTGTGTAGACCTACTGTAGTGTATAGTCACTGTGTAGACCTACTGTAGTGTATAGTCACTGTGTAGACCTACTGTAGTGTATAGTCACTGTGTAGACCTACTGTATAGTCACTGTGTAGACCTACTGTAGTGTATAGTCACTGTGTAGACCTACTGTATAGTCACTGTGTAGACCTACTGTAGTGTATAGTCACTGTGTAGACCTACTGTAGTGTATAGTCACTGTGTAGACCTACTGTAGTGTATAGTCACTGTGTAGACCTACTGTATAGTCACTGTGTAGACCTACTGTAGTGTATAGTCACTGTGTAGACCTACTGTATAGTCACTGTGTAGACCTACTGTAGTGTATAGTCACTGTGTAGACCTACTGTATAGTCACTGTGTAGACCTACTGTAGTGTATAGTCACTGTGTAGACCTACTGTAGTGTATAGTCACTGTGTAGACCTACTGTATAGTCACTGTGTAGACCTACTGTAGTGTATAGTCACTGTGTAGACCTACTGTATAGTCACTGTGTAGACCTACTGTATAGTCACTGTGTAGACCTGCTGTAGTGTATAGTCACTGTGTAGACCTACTGTAGTGTATAGTCACTGTGTAGACCTACTGTATAGTCACTGTGTAGACCTACTGTATAGTCACTGTGTAGACCTACTGTAGTGTATAGTCACTGTGTAGACCTGCTGTAGTGTATAGTCACTGTGTAGACCTGCTGTACAGTCACTGTGTAGACCTACTGTAGTGTATAGTCACTGTGTAGACCTACTGTAGTGTATAGTCACTGTGTAGACCTACTGTATAGTCACTGTGTAGACCTACTGTAGTGTATAGTCACTGTGTAGACCTACTGTAGTGTATAGTCACTGTGTAGACCTACTGTAGTGTATAGTCACTGTGTAGACCTACTGTAGTGTATAGTCACTGTGTAGACCTACTGTAGTGTATAGTCACTGTGTAGACCTACTGTAGTGTATAGTCACTGTGTAGACCTGCTGTATAGTCACTGTGTAGACCTGCTGTAGTGTATAGTCACTGTGTAGACCTACTGTAGTGTATAGTCACTGTGTAGACCTACTGTAGTGTATAGTCACTGTGTAGACCTACTGTAGTGTATAGTCACTGTGTAGACCTGCTGTATAGTCACTGTGTAGACCTACTGTATAGTCACTGTGTAGACCTGCTGTACAGTCACTGTGTAGACCTACTGTAGTGTATAGTCACTGTGTAGACCTACTGTATAGTCACTGTGTAGACCTACTGTAGTGTATAGTCACTGTGTAGACCTACTGTATAGTCACTGTGTAGACCTACTGTAGTGTATAGTCACTGTGTAGACCTACTGTAGTGTATAGTCACTGTGTAGACCTACTGTAGTGTATAGTCACTGTGTAGACCTACTGTAGTGTATAGTCACTGTGTAGACCTACTGTATAGTCACTGTGTAGACCTACTGTAGTGTATAGTCACTGTGTAGACCTACTGTAGTGTATAGTCACTGTGTAGACCTACTGTACAGTCACTGTGTAGACCTACTGTAGTGTATAGTCACTGTGTAGACCTACTGTAGTGTATAGTCACTGTGTAGACCTACTGTAGTGTATAGTCACTGTGTAGACCTACTGTAGTGTATAGTCACTGTGTAGACCTACTGTAGTGTATAGTCACTGTGTAGACCTACTGTACAGTCACTGTGTAGACCTACTGTAGTGTATAGTCACTGTGTAGACCTACTGTAGTGTATAGTCACTGTGTAGACCTACTGTAGTGTATAGTCACTGTGTAGACCTACTGTAGTGTATAGTCACTGTGTAGACCTACTGTAGTGTATAGTCACTGTGTAGACCTACTGTAGTGTATAGTCACTGTGTAGACCTACTGTAGTGTATAGTCACTGTGTAGACCTACTGTAGTGTATAGTCACTGTGTAGACCTGCTGTACAGTCACTGTGTAGACCTGCTGTACAGTCACTGTGTAGACCTGCTGTACAGTCACTGTGTAGACCTACTGTAGTGTATAGTCACTGTGTAGACCTGCTCTATAGTCACTGTGTAGACCTACTGTAGTGTATAGTCACTGTGTAGACCTACTGTAGTGTATAGTCACTGTGTAGACCTACTGTAGTGTATAGTCACTGTGTAGACCTGCTCTATAGTCACTGTGTAGACCTACTGTAGTGTATAGTCACTGTGTAGACCTACTGTAGTGTATAGTCACTGTGTAGACCTACTGTAGTGTATAGTCACTGTGTAGACCTACTGTAGTGTATAGTCACTGTGTAGACCTGCTGTAGTGTATAGTCACTGTGTAGACCTACTGTACAGTCACTGTGTAGACCTACTGTAGTGTATAGTCACTGTGTAGACCTACTGTAGTGTATAGTCACTGTGTAGACCTACTGTAGTGTATAGTCACTGTGTAGACCTGCTGTAGTGTATAGTCACTGTGTAGACCTGCTCTACAGTCACTGTGTAGACCTACTGTAGTGTATAGTCACTGTGTAGACCTGCTCTACAGTCACTGTGTAGACCTACTGTAGTGTATAGTCACTGTGTAGACCTGCTCTACAGTCACTGTGTAGACCTGCTCTACAGTCACTGTGGTGTGAGAGCTACCAGCGCACGTCTGTTGCGTGTGGGTGTCCCTGTGGGGCAGCAGGGCAGCGGCGCTGGGTGTGTATTCCACACACGCAACAGGTGGAATGGGGCAGGGTCACGCAGAGACAGGGGGCAAGTACACACCTGTCAAGGCCTTAACTCTCTAAGTCTGTGACAAGCCAGTGGAGATTGGTGTTGTCCAGGCCGGGTCCTATTGTTCTCTGTCTCCCTGTTCTATTATCCTACTGGACATGCATAGCGACTCTGGTATTAAGCTGTAAAGTAACACAGACAGTGACACTTGATGTTTTTTTTGCACTCCACCATGCTCTCTGTGTGTGTGTGTGTGTGTGTGTGTGTGTGTGTGTGTGTGTGTGTGTGTGTGTGTGTGTGTGTGTGTGTGCATGCGTGTACGTGCGCAAACGTGGTGGTATGATATAAGTATAGCAACAAGTAATAAATGATAAAAGTAAATACATATACAACTGTGAACAAGCTGGGAAATGTATGCGCGTGTGTGCATGTGTGTGTGGTTGTGTGCACGTCTTTGTGTCTCGTATCTGGGAGTCTTTGTCTGTTGTGTATATCTGTGTTTGCTGTGTCTATCTGTCTGTCTGTTGTGTATATCTGTGTTTGCTGTGTCTCTCTGTCTGTCTGTCTGTCTGTCTGTCTGTCTGTCTGTCTGTCTGTCTGTCTGTCTGTCTGTCTGTCTGTCTGTCTGTCTGTCTGTCTGTCTGTCTGTCTGTCTGTTGTGTATGTCTGTATTTGCTGTGTCTCTCTGTCTGTCTGTCTATCTGTCTGTCTGTTGTGTATGTCTGTATTTGCTGTGTCTGTCTGTAGTGCGCTGCCATGAACCGGACCCTCGCAACAGTGGAGGAGAGAATATTTTTTTCTTTTATTCCTGTGCTCATCCCACATAGCGATCATTCCTCCTCCACTCGCACCAGAGAGGGGAATAAAGCCTGAGATGTGAGTCCAGCTGAACAAAGGCTCTCTGCCCATCCAAGCTGCCCTCCACACCCACACACCAGCACTCCCTCCAAGCTGCCCTCCACACCAGCACTCCCTCCAAGCTGCCCTCCACACCAGCACTCCCTCCAAGCTGCCCTCCACACCAGCACTCCCTCCAAGCTGCCCTCCACTCCAGCACTCCCTCCAAGCTGCCCTCCACACCAGCACTCCCTCCAAGCTGCCCTCCACACCAGCACTCCCTCCAAGCTGCCCTTCACACCCTCCACACCAGCACTCCCTCCAAGCTGCCCTCCACACCAGCACTCCCTCCAAGCTGCCCTTCACACCCTCCACACCAACACACCCTCCAAGCTGCCCTCCACACCAGCACTCCCTCCAAGCTGCCCTTCACACCCTCCACACCAACACACCCTCCAAGCTGCCCTCCACACCAGCACTCCCTCCAAGCTGCCCTCCACACCAGCACTCCCTCCAAGCTGCCCTTCACACCCTCCACACCAACACACCATCCAAGCTGCCCTCCACACCAACACTCCCTCCAAGCTGCCCTCCACACCAACACACCCTCCAAGCTGCCCTCCACACCAGCACTCCCTCCAAGCTGCCCCCCCCCCCACACATACACACACACAATTTATCGTCTTTCAATGAGATCACGTCGTGATGAAATCACTCTGTTGTGTAGACTTGATAACAACAAGCACATATTAACTGAAATATTTGAGGGAATGTCATTTGAAAATTGCAGTTTTGGTTTTATGTCACTTTAGATTACCACGCAGTTCAATGAGATTAACATCAGATGGATTACATAACCCGTGATTTCACTTACTGTATGTGAGTAGATATCATGATATATATTGATATTGAGAATGATTACCATCATTGTAACTGAGGGGTACAATTCCCTGACTGTATTGATAAGTATGGTATCATTAAACCACTACCGCTTTATGTACTTTAACTACTGGCCATACAGTACACGATATCTAAATATGATGAACACTTTCCACAATGAAATCGGTTCCAGTCAAAGGTAATAATCAAATATTTAATGGAGCAAAAGGTACATAGAATATTTATCTTACATTTATCATTTGAATGCACTTGTAAGGCAAATGAGTACTCGTAGGCAAATCAACACTGAATGTCCAATCTCTGGTTACGCAGGAAGCAAGTATACAACCTGGCTCTTAGGGAATTACATCTATGTTACACTTAATGATATAGCGGGATATACTGGAAGGGGTCCTCCCGGTTGTAAGCCGGTAGGGGGGGTAGGAGAGCCGTCGGTAGTAGACCGTCTGGTCAACGATATCTAGGGAGACTTCAAGTACAGAAGACAGTGCGATAGACTCTTGATCCGCAGATGAATACACCTTGGTTCTCTTGTAGGCTGTAGCTCCACAATGAAGAAGAAGCTAGGCGACCTCAGTCTCTCTGAGCGCCGACTCAACTTGACTCCTCTCGGGGGTAAATCCAACACTCACAGGCGTCGGCGATTATCCGCTCCACAAATCACAGTACCAAAGCAAATATATATTCCAGCCGCATAGGGCTCAGCAGTCGTCGGGTAGGTAATCCAGTGTACATGTCCCTCGGTCCTCGCCTAGATCTCCTCGGATGAAAGCGCCATGTGGTCGGCCCGACCTGGATAAGACTCTAGATAACACGAGGAAGCGTTGGAGATGCTGGTCACTTTAGAACTCTAACCGCACAATGCACCATACACAATAGACTATTATTACTTGATAGAACTACGTTGCACTCGACGGTACAGTGCCAAACTCTGACAATTCAGTTATTAATTCGCACGATGTCTCGATGCTATTCTAAAGCCAAACAGGCCATACTTCACCGCACGTCATATCGTGGGTGAGGCTTCACGTTCTGTTACTAAGTTGGGAAGAAGGGTAAGGGACTTCTACATTTACTTGCGCCATATTTATATGCACGGTGAACAAATAGTGCCACTCTCATTTCGGTAGCCGTATCCCTGAGCGGAGCCGGGGCTAGTACGGACATGTCTCGTCGGTACCTTTGAACTTGACGCCAGGGGCTGGTCCCCTGGCGCCTGGTCCTTTGTCCAATAAGAGAATGAACTATTATGGGCTATAGTAGGCTAAAGGGATATTCCGTGTATATGTACAAGGAATATACAAGGGATATCAAACGATATACAAATACTATTCAATATATATCCATAAATAAATATATATACTCGGTTTAATCTGATCCTTCGTAACAGCCGCCCCCTAATTAGTCCCACCTAATTAGCTAAGCAGAGACAGATTAACCGCACTGTCCACTACTCAATGTCCGCTGTGAGGGTCAGTCAGTTCACAAAGTCATGGGGTCATGGTCGTCATCGATAGTATCGGGGAGCCTTGGCAGTTCTATTAGCCTCGCCACGGGTCGGGTGTAGGTCCGCCCTTGGACGAGCACTTCAGCTGCTCGGACCTTTCCATCGGCACCGGTGATCACTTTGCTTACGCGGCCAGCCGGCCACATAGCTCGGGGTAGTGACTGGTCGATAATCATGACGACTGTTCCTTCTGTCAAATTGTCTCTCTCTTTCACCCATTTCTGGCGGGTCTGTAGAGACGGTAGGTAGTGGAGTAGGAAGCTGTTCCAAAACTTGTCAGCCAATACTTGACTGTACCTCCACATTCTTCGGCCGTTCGCTTCTTCAGGCCTGTACATTGTCTGGGGTAGCGCGGGGTCCAGCCGCCCCATCAAGAGTGTGTTGGGGGTGACTGGGTCGACATCTGCTACATCACTTGAGACGTAACCGAGGGGCTTTGAGTTCAATACTCCCTCGATCTCCGTGAGGACTGTCATTAAGACTTCTTCCGCCACGGTCTGGGGCCCAAGCACGGCGTACAGGGCTGTCTTTATAGAACGTATTTCTCGTTCCCAAGTTCCACCGAAGTGAGGTGCGTTCGGGGGATTAAACTGGAAGTCAATCTGGGATGGAGCGAGGTGGGTCTTAAGTTCTGGGCCCATAGCTTGGAAGCTCTCTCTCAGCTCTCTTTCTCCGCCTTTGAAGTTTGTCCCGTGATCAGACAATAATGTAGACGGTTTTCCTTTCCGTGATGTGAATCTTCGGAAGGCCATAAGGAATGAGTCTGTGCTCATGGTTGGAAGGAGTTCGATATGTATCGCTCTGGTGGTCATGCATTTGAATACAATACCCCACCGCTTCTCGGTTCCTCTTCCTTTCTTTATATACAGCGGGCCGAAACAGTCCATACCGGTGGAGTGAAAAGGCTTGTCGCCGAGTCGGAGGCGACAGGGAGGTAGGTCAGCCATCCGGGGTATACTGGGCTGGGCTCGCCACTTACGACAGTCTAGACAGGTTCGCTGGAAGCGCCGCACTGCTTCTCTCCCTTGCAGTATCCAATAACGACGTCTGATCTCCGCGAAGACTCTCTCTGCCCCTGCGTGGTGCACATCCTCGTCGTATTTCTTTATGATCAGCTCTGTGACCTTGTGTCGGCTGTTCAAGACTATCGGGTACTTGACGTCATCCGGTAAGTCTGGGGCTCTCCGCAGACGACCACCCACTCTGATAAGACTATGGGCGTCGCTCTCGGGGGCTAGGTGGAGCAGTCTGCTGTCTGATGGGACGGGCTTTGCTCCCTGTAGACAGTCTAGCTCATCGGGGAACGAGTCTCTCTGGGCTCGTTGTAGTAGAAGAAGTTCTGCTTCTTCGTAGTCAGCTGCTGAAATGTCAGTCGTGGGCTGAACCTCTGGGTGGTGCCACAGAAATGTCTTTAGCTGCGCACTCTGTAGGGTGAGGCAATCGTCTATGTCGGGGTCTGTGGAGACGAGTGTGTTCAATCCACAGAACATAGGTTTCTTGTTTTCGGCCTCCTCTTTACTCGCCTCCCGTGGGGTGGGTGTAGGCCACTCTTCTTCGGGGAGCTTGAGAAACTCTGGTCCGTCACTGTAGAGGTTGTGACGGGTGAGGTCATCCAGGGACATTCCCCGGGTGATGACGTCAGCTGGGTTGTGTTTGGTGTCCACATACCTCCAGCTCGCTACTTCTGTTAACTCTTGAATCTCTGTGACTCTGACTCCCACGAAGACCTTGTATCTGCACGAATCAGACGGGATCCATGTGAGTACTGTCGTGGAGTCTGACCACAAGATTGTTCTTTGCACCGGGATGGTGAGTTCACGTTGGATTAACGTGGCGAGCTGCGCTCCTGCTAGGGCTGCGCAGAGCTCTAGACGCGGGATAGATTGTTGCTTTCGTGGGGCTATTCTTGAGCGAGCCAGGATGAAAGCAGTATGTATTTCTCCTACCCTCCTCTCGGGCACGCAAGTAGGCCACCGAACCGTAGGCTACTTCGGAGGCGTCGCTGAATACGTGCAGGTCCATCTTGCATGTCTCTGGCCTCACTGTGGGTGGGAAGTAGCTGCGGCGTATGTTAACACCTGGGAGTGAGCGGAGTTCCGTCTCCCACTCTCTCCATGTGGATGCAAGGTGTTCCGGTATGGGCTCGTCCCAGCCCTGGTCCTTGTCCCATAGCGCTCTTACAATCATCTTTGCCCTGGTGGTGTAAGGTAGAATACATCCCAACGGGTCATATTGTCTGGCGAGTGTTCTGTATACACTCCGTCTGGTGGTCGGTATTGCCGTCGACCTTCCCTGCTCCTTGGTCAGGGGTTTGTGTCTATAATGGAGCGAGTCTGTTTTGAAGCGCCAGACTAGTCCTAGTGTCATTTCTTGGGCTTCTCCTGGGATGGTCGCCATCCAGGTGTCGCTGCTCGCTGCCTTGTCCTCGGGGGAGAGGCTGCGCAATACTTGGGGGTCGCTGCTGGCCCACTGCCTGAGATCAAAGCCGCCTTTGATCAGGGAGGCGCGGAGCTTGAGTAGAAGAGCCTCGGCTTCTTCTGGCGTCGAGACGCTTTGTAAACAGTTGTCCACGTAGAAACTATTTGTCACACTTTGTCGGACCTCTTCATCTGCTGCTGGGTCCTCTGCGACGTGTTTTTGTAGTGCAAACGTAGCACAGCATGGGCTGCATGTGGTTCCGAAAGGGAGGACTTCCCATTGATAGATGGCTGGGTGCTCATCTCCGATCCTCTCTCTCCATAGGAACCGCAGCAGGGGCTTGTCCTCCTCCACTAGTCTCACCTGCAGGAACATCCCTTTGATGTCGCCGCTGATAGCCACCTTGTCCTGGCGGAAGCGTAGTAGCACGCCTAGTAGAGAGGGGCCGAGTGTTGGGCCGGGCAAGAGCTCTTTATTCAGATTTTGTGATCCGATCTGGTAGCTGCAGTTAAACACAATACGATCCTTGCCGTTGTGGTGGACCTTGTGGTGCGGCACGTACCATGATTCGGTCGTCTGATCGGCCTCTTTAATGTCAATTTTCTTTATGTGTCCCGCTGTGATTAGCTTGTTAATCTCAGCGCGGTACACAGTCTCTTGAGCGGGGTCTTTGGCTAGGCGCCGCTCTGTGTTCAATAGATACCGCTCCGTCGCTTCTTTTGTGGCGTGAAAGGTGGGCATTCCCTCTCGCCTCAGGAGTGGAGTTGCGTATCTCATCACTCCGTTGACTGTGACTCTCTTTGTCCCTTGCTCGAGGAGGGCTATAGCGTAAATATCTTCCTTAGAACGAATGTCTTTCTTTTCGTTCTTAAAGGGCATTGTCTCTAGTGTCCATAGCCTCTCGACATGCTGCAGGAGAGTGGTGTCTTCTTCTGTCGCTCTGGAGTGGAGGCAGCTAGTGGCTGCTGTTCGGTTAAGAGACTTGGCGAGGGGGCCTTGTAATGTCCATCCTAGGCGGGTCTCGACTGCTGCAGGACAACCTCTGGGTCCTGTATGGACCCGGTCTATCGGGACTATGAGGTCTGCATGGTCGGAGCCTATCAGCAGGGTCGGGGTGGCACCGTCTATGAGCGGGATAGGTAGTTGACGCAGGTGCACATATTTATCCATCAGCTTGGCGATGGGGTAGGTGTACTGCGATAGTCCTATTTCTTGGCTGGTGAAAGCATTAGTAATCCTATACCGTCTCTCTGGCTGCCCGCTTGCTGCGATAGTGAAGGAGACATTCTCGCCCTTTATCGTCTTTAGATCTCTTCTTATTGTCCGAATCGTAATCTGGTTTTCGCTCCCCCGCAGCCCCAGCTGGGCCGCAGCGGACGCGAGGAGAAGGGTCTTCTCTGACCCGTCATCAAGGACGGCGTAAGTGTCCATGACCTTATCTTGGTAACTCAGTGTTACGCGGACCACCTTTAAGAGCACCTGGGCGCCCCCGCTGCTAGCGGGGTCAATGTACATAACACTTGCCTTTGTGCTGCTGGATGGTGCAGGCTTTCTTCTGTTACTGTCGTGTAGGACATCTAGGTGGGCTCCGTCACACCGACTACACCTCTTCTTTAGGCGGCACTCGGCTGCCATGTGACTGCGCGCACATCGGTAACAACGCCTGTTGGACTTTATCCAGTGACTCACTTCTTCAGCGGTCATCTTCTTGAACAGGTCACATTGTGACAACCAGTGTTCCTTTTCGCAGTACGGGCACACCATCTTCCACTTCTCTTTCATCGAGGGGGTACTGTGGTTCTTGCTGCTCGGTACTGATTCTGATTGGTGCATGACAGTCACCAATCTTCGGCCATCGTTTGCTCTCCTAGGTCCCTCTCTGGAGCTTGGTGTGCTCCGCACGAACGTATCCAACCGTAGGCTGCTGACTTCTCTCGCCAGGAAGTCGGCTAGGTCTAGGAGGGATGGCTCGGGACCGTTAGGATCACGGTGGTCTCTTTGCCGCCTGAAGCGCTCCTGTCGGGCGGGCGGCAGCTTCTCTAAAATCCTCTCGACATTCGAGTTTGCGTATAGTTCGTGCATACCCTTTTCTCGTTGCGCCCCCAGCATCCCTACCAGGGATTGTACTTTGATAGACAGGTCGTCTAGTGAGCGATTGTCTGTTGCTGGGGGTAGGCGGTCAATATGCCTTATCTCTTGTATTACGTAATCCCATATACGTCCATATCTTTGGTCTAGTGCTGCTAGAGCCGCGGTGTATGGGGTCGTAGAGGTGGCATAAGCTAGCGCTATGTTGTGCGCTCTGGGCACTTTCAGGTGCTTCAATAGGATAGCATACTTGTGGCGTTCATCAGCTACATCCACCATCATTGTCTCTAAGCACATCCGTAGCTCCGTGTACTGTGCTCGGTTCTCATGGGTGAAGTCTGGAAACGTCGGTGTGCCAATGTAGGACGCCGTGGATGGCTGGCACATCGGTGAGCGTTGGAAGAGAGGCCTCCTAGGCGAGTCTCCTCTTACGCCTCTCGGTGGGCTGGTACCGGCAGGGTACCATGGCCCGCTGGTCCAGGTGCTATTCCTCGGGACTGGTCGTGCGTCATGCTCACCCGTGAATAGAGTCGGGGGTCTGTAGCGCAGAGCCGCGGGGGTATAGCCTGGGCTGTACTGGACCTCCTGGTCCTGTGGAGTACTGTGCTGCTGTCGGGCTTGACTCTCCTCCTCTCCCTCTTCTTCCTCTGTCAGGTCATCTAGATCCTGTAGTCGTCTGTTTAGCCTCTCCGCGGTGTACGCCGTTCCTTCCTTGTAGCTGGGTCTCACTGGGACCAGTCGGGGAAGGAGTTCGGAGGGGGGTATAGGCTCTCTCTGGTGGTCGGGCTCAGGGTCGCTTAATCGGTTAGGGGAGGGTGCCCTTGACCCGTGTCTTGACGAGGCCCTGGAACCCCGTGTCGAGGGAGGGGGTGTTGCCCTGGCGATCAGCTGCTCCATTAGCTGCGCTTGTAATCGGTCGCACTCGGCTTCGCGCTTGGTGAGAGCGATGTCGCGCTCTGCTTCTCTTTGGGCACCGGCAGCGGCACGCTGGGTGTCGGCCCGGTCTCTTGCCATATTCTCTTCCGTCTGAAGGCGTCTCATCTCCAGACGTATACGCTCTTCGTCGCTCCGTTGCTGCGCTTGAATGCGTTCTCTTTCCATGGTAGAATGTTCGCGCTCACTAAGCGTCTGTGCTTGGAGCCGATCGCGCTCTGTGGAGGCTGCTAGGCTGGCGAGGAACGCCTGTGCCAGCATCTTGTCCGCCTCGCTGGGGGAAGACGCTGGTTGAGGTGATCCGCTCTTGGCAGTACTCGTTGGGGATGCGTTCTCCTGCGGGGAGTCCTGGAGCTCTATCTCCTCGGCGCTCTCCTCATCTTGTTCCGTGCAGAGTTCCATCTCTGGAGGGTTGTCTTCCTCCCGGAGCTCTCTGGGGACTACTTCTTCGGTCTTGGCGGGGGGTAAAGTCGTGTCAGTTCCCTCCTGGTCCCCACCGTGAGCTTGGTCAGTTACATTAGAACCCATTAGGGCCTCTGTGGTCGGGGTATCCTGGTTGATAGGGTCGGACATAATTTTACTTTCTACTTTTACCGCGTTTACCGTTTGTAGAAGGCTAGGTAGTATACTGGCAGCGTAATCCTCTAAGTACTGAGGTGGCTGCCGTCTACGCTGCGGGCGTTCTACTTTAGGAGGACCGTTTCGTGGAGTGTTCATCATAGGCCATTTCAATATTAATACCACTATATTAATATTACACTAATTACCATCCGGCTCGAAGGACCAATTGTAACTGAGGGGTACAATTCCCTGACTGTATTGATAAGTATGGTATCATTAAACCACTACCGCTTTATGTACTTTAACTACTGGCCATACAGTACACGATATCTAAATATGATGAACACTTTCCACAATGAAATCGGTTCCAGTCAAAGGTAATAATCAAATATTTAATGGAGCAAAAGGTACATAGAATATTTATCTTACATTTATCATTTGAATGCACTTGTAAGGCAAATGAGTACTCGTAGGCAAATCAACACTGAATGTCCAATCTCTGGTTACGCAGGAAGCAAGTATACAACCTGGCTCTTAGGGAATTACATCTATGGTACACTTAATGATATAGCGGGATATACTGGAAGGGGTCCTCCCGGTTGTAAGCCGGTAGGGGGGGTAGGAGAGCCGTCGGTAGTAGACCGTCTGGTCAACGATATCTAGGGAGACTTCAAGTACAGAAGACAGTGCGATAGACTCTTGATCCGCAGATGAATACACCTTGGTTCTCTTGTAGGCTGTAGCTCCACAATGAAGAAGAAGCTAGGCGACCTCAGTCTCTCTGAGCGCCGACTCAACTTGACTCCTCTCGGGGGTAAATCCAACACTCACAGGCGTCGGCGATTATCCGCTCCACAAATCACAGTACCAAAGCAAATATATATTCCAGCCGCATAGGGCTCAGCAGTCGTCGGGTAGGTAATCCAGTGTACATGTCCCTCGGTCCTCGCCTAGATCTCCTCGGATGAAAGCGCCATGTGGTCGGCCCAACCTGGATAAGACTCTAGATAACACGAGGAAGCGTTGGAGATGCTGGTCACTTTAGAACTCTAACCGCACGATGCACCATACACAATAGACTATTATTACTTGATAGAACTACGTCGCACTCGACGGTACAGTGCCAAACTCTGACAATTCAGTTATTAATTCGCACGATGTCTCGATGCTATTCTAAAGCCAAACAGGCCATACTTCACCGCACGTCGTATCGTGGGTGAGGCTTCACGTTCTGTTACTAAGTTGGGAAGAAGGGTAAGGGACTTCTACATTTACTTGCGCCATATTTATATGCACGGTGAACAAATAGTGCCACTCTCATTTCGGTAGCCGTATCCCTGAGCGGAGCCGGGGCTAGTACGGACATGTCTCGTCGGTACCTTTGAACTTGACGCCAGGGGCTGGTCCCCTGGCGCCTGGTCCTTTGTCCAATAAGAGAATGAACTATTATGGGCTATAGTAGGCTAAAGGGATATTCCGTGTATATGTACAAGGAATATACAAGGGATATCAAACGATATACAAATACTATTCAATATATATCCATAAATAAATATATATACTCGGTTTAATCTGATCCTTCGTAACAATCATATTGATTTATTTCATATCGGCCAGCTCTAACACACACACACACACACACACACACACACACACACACACACACACACACACACACACACACACACACACACACACACACACACACACACACACACACACACACACACACACACACACAGAGTACGGTGGAGTGCATTAGCGTTCATAACAGTTTGATGGATGTTTCTTTAAAGGTTTATCTTGGACTGATCTGATATAGGCCAGCCTGCCGCTGACCTGACCTCTGACCTCTGTCATTATCAGTAGATGGGACGCGGAGCGAGCGGAGGGTTTGTGTAACCGTGTACACACTTGTGTACTGGCACTCAAGTGGAAGGAGAGAGGGTCCAGAACCTGTGCGTGTGTGTGTGTGTGTGTGTGTGTGTGTGTGTGTGTGTGTGTGTGTGTGTGTGTGTGTGTGTGTGTGTGTGTGTGTGCATATTTATGTGAGAGAGAGAGAGAGAGAGAGAGAGAGAGAGAGAGAGAGAGAGAGAGAGAGAGAGAGAGAGAGAGAGAGAGAGAGAGAGAGAGAGAGAGAGAGAGAGAGAGAGAGAGAGAGAGAGAGAGAGAGAGAGTGTGTACACGCATATGTGTGTGCAAGCTGTGTGTGTGTGTGTGTGTGTGTGTGTGTGTGTGTGTGTGTGTGTGTGTGTGTGTGTGTGTGTGTGTGTGTGTGTGTGTGTGTGTGTGTGTGTGTGTGTGTGTTTG
>NC_140182.1:87443144-87463967 GCF_963971535.1 Notolepis coatsorum | reverse complement strand
TCCCTGTATGGAGTGGTCCTCAGTTTTAGAGTTGCCACCTGTGGCTCGGCCACCTACCCTACTCAGTGGGCACTTGGCCAGGGCAAAATGCAAGACTGGCACAGCTGCATACTGCCTCTTATAGTGTGTGTGTGTGTGTGTGTGTGTGTGTGTGTGTGTGTGTGTGTGTGTGTGTGTGTGTGTGTGTAGGTGTGTGTGTGTGTGTGTGTGTGTGTGTGTGTGTGTGTGTGTGTGTGTGTTTGTGTGTGTGTGTATTAGAGGAGGGCTGTATTGTTTGAAAACTCAGAGTCAGGTGTGGTGTGTGTATGTGTGTGTTTGTTGAGATGGAGCATGTGTGTGTGTGTGTGTGTGTGTGTGTGCATGTGCGTGTGCATGTGTTTCCCTTTGTTCATGTGTGTGTGTTTCTCCTTTCTCGTGACTTGTTGGTGTGTGAGTGTTTCTTTTGTGGTTGGTGTGTATATAGGGTGATGGGTGAGTGTGTGTGTGTGTGTGTGTGTGTGTGTGTGTGTGTGTGTGTGTGTGTGTGTGTGTGTGTGTGTGTGTGTGTGTGTGTGTGTGTGTGTGTGTGTGTGTGTGTGTGTGTGTGTGTGTGTGTGTGTGTGTGTGTGTGTGTGTGTGTGTGTGTGTGTGTGTGTGTGTGTGTGTGTGTGTGTGTGTGTGTGTGTGTGTGTGTGTGTGTGTGTGTGTGTGTGTGTGTGTGTGTGTGCGTGCGTGCGTGCGTGCGTGCGTGCGTGTGTGTGTGTTGGGTGGTGATCTGTGGGCCCTGAGCATAGCACCAGCTGGGGGATTATCCCGTTGAGCAGGCCCAAAGGAGAGGGGCCTGGTGGGGGTAGAGCAGGGGTGGAGCAGGGGTGGAGGCTGGGGGGGGGGGGGGGGGGGGGGGGGGGGGGCGTCCGTAGAGAGAGGGGCTGTCTGGTTTAAGGGGCTTAGGTCAATTAACCCTGTTGGACACTTTGACGGAGACACTGAGGGACACTAATGGTTTATGGGCTTTAGACCTATAGTGACACTTAGCTAGATATACTGTTTACTTGATCATTATGGCTGGATTTAGAATGTTTAGTTTAGTTTAGTTTAGTTTAGGGCTGCAACTAATGACTATTTTGGTAGTCGACTAATCTGCCGATTATTTTTTCGATTAGTCGACTAATCGAAAACCAATGTAAAAAAAAAAAAAAAAAAAAAAAAAATGATTTTCTTTTTAAACTACCTATCTTTGTGAAAGTGGCTTCTCAGCTCTGGTCCAGCTGAAGACAGAGCAGAGGAACAGATTGGACATTGAGCATGACCTCAGAGTTGCTTGTCTACCATCACCCCAGACTTTGAGACTCTTGTCAGGACCAAACAACAACATCATAACATGATGATCCCATAGCAAATTAAAATAATGACTCATGAAACATTTGAATTTGGATCTTGCTACTTTAAATGAAATGTATTTGAAATGTTGAAGTCAAGAATACAGTCAGTCAGTGCATTGAGTCAAGTGCAATCACTCATAACAACTTAAGATAAATAAATTAAATAATACAAAATTGGAAGTGTAGTGCACTGTACTTTAAGTTTAAATAACTAAAATAATAATAAGAAAAAAGAAATAACTAGCAGCAGCATCTGCCCCCAGCACCACGGCTGATGGGGCTGTAACTTGGTCCACGACCAGGAGGGGAGGGTGACGTACACTACTGAGTACTGACGTCGTGGAACAGCTGTAGGGGGAGACGGGGATGAGTCAGATCAGACAGACTTCTAGGTCTTTTGTTTGCTGGGTGTGAGAGGAGTCCGTGTGTGTGTGTAATTGTGTATGTGTGTGTGTCTTACTCTGATCGCTGTGTGAGAGTGAGAGGAGTGTGTGTACTGTACTGTGTAATTTGTGTATGTGTGTGTCTTACTCTGATCGCTGTGTGTGAGTGAGAGGAGTATGTGTGTGTGTCTTACTCTGATCGCTGTGTGTGAGTGAGAGGAGTATGTGTGTGTGTCTTACTCTGATCGCTGTGTGTGAGTGAGAGGAGTATGTGTGTGTGTCTTACTCTGATCGCTGTGTGTGAGTGAGAGGAGTGCGTGTGTAACTGTGTAATGTATTGTGTGTCTGTCTGTCTGATGATCATCATCTCCTGCAGGGGAACACAGTACACCAATTTCTTTAAATTGCAGTGAGTGCGAGCATATCGACATGCTCTGTACTTTAAATAACTACTAAAATAATAATATTAAAAAAAGAAATAACTAGCAGCAGCATCTGCCCCCCAGCACCACGGCTGATGGGGCTGTAACTTGGTCCAGGACCAGGAGAGAAGGGTGACGTACTGACGTCGTGGAACAGCTGTAGGGGGAGAGGGGGATGACATGAGTCAGATCAGACAGACTTCTAGGTCTTTTGTTTGCTGTGTGTGAGAGGAGTCTGTGTGTGTGTGTATGTGTGTGACAGACAGTGGTGGTATTGGTGGTGTATGTTAGTAGTGGTGGTGGTATTGGTGGAGTTAGTAGTGGTGGTATTGGTGGTGTTAGTAGTGGTGGTGGTGGTGTTAGTAGTGGTGGTGGTGGTGTTAGTAGTGGTGGTGGTGTTAGTAGTGGTGGTGGTGTTAGTAGTGGTGGTGTTAGTAGTGGTGGTGGTGTTAGTAGTGGTGGTGGTGTTAGTAGTGGTGGTGTTAGTAGTGGTGGTATTGGTGGTGTTAGTAGTGGTGGTGTTAGTAGTGGTGGTGGTGTTAGTAGTGGTGGTGGTGGTGGTGTTAGTAGTGGTGGTATTGGTGGTGTTAGTAGTGGTGGTGTTAGTAGTGGTGGTATTGGTGGTGTTAGTAGTGGTGGTGTTAGTAGTGGTGGTGGTGTTAGTAGTGGTGGTGGTGGTGGTGTTAGTAGTGGTGGTATTGGTGGTGTTAGTAGTGGTGGTGTTAGTAGTGGTGGTGGTGTTAGTAGTGGTGGTATTGGTGGTGTTAGTAGTGGTGGTGGTGGTGTTAGTAGTGTGTCTGTCTGATCATCATCATCTCCTGCAGGGGAACACAGTACACCATTTACAATTTCTGATGCCAGCAGCCAGCAGGACATTGGCGCCATTGTCATGAACAACCGCCACAAGCTTGCTTGGAGGGATCTCAAACCTTTCCACAGCCTGCTCAATCCATGTAGCAATGTTGGTCCCAGTGTGCCGTTCTTCGAGTGGCATGGTTGTGAGGCAGAAGCTATTGAGCTTCCAGTCATCACTTATAAAGTGACAGGTGATGCCAAGATATGCCTCTGTCGCAACACTGGTCCAGGCATCAGTTGTCAGGGCAATCTTGTTCTTGTTTGCTTTAAGAGCAATTTTAACCTTAGCAAAAGTATCTTCATACTTTCTCTCCATGAGCTTTGTAAAATGAGTTCTGGAAGGTAAGGTGTAACCTGAATGGAATGTTATGTGGTGACCATCTGCTTAAAGCCCTCATCTTCAACCATCGATAATGGTCTCATGTCTTTAACAAGCATGGTGAGGATGCTCTCTGTGAAGACTCCAGCCATTTGAGGGGTGCATGAGCCTCTCTTCAGGACAAACTCATCCACACGTGTTTGCTTTGCCCTACAATAGAAAGAGAACAAAAAAAACAGAAAGCTGTATTAATTATCATCAGAATTTGTAGGCTATAGTATCAGACTATCAGTTTATTTTTATTAATTATAGTCAGCCTTATATATACCTAGGCTAGAAGTAATAATATTGAGATGCAATATCTATGTTTTCCCACTAGAGGGAGTTATCGCTTAAGGGATATTATTTTGTGGACTACAGACAGAGTGACTACAGATATATACGTGAGGTATTTCCGTATCCGGTTGGTCGGCATAACAAACGAAACTAAAAGTGAAGCAGCGCCAGCAACGCTGTAACCTCACCTGTACTAACTACTAAGCATGGCGCTGTTTAACGTTACTTACAACATACAGCAGCAGCGCAGCCTCTATAAGCCTCAGCAATAGAGTTCGCATAGCAAGCATTATATCCATATCCATGAGACGTTCTGTTTTCCAACGTAAAAAATACAATACTATGGCTAACTACTCTAGAACTTACCCATGTTCCGACGACGTCACCGTGGCTCCGGGGTGCTTTCGTTTTAGATGTTCGTGCATCGCCGTGGTGCTGCTGTGAAATGCCAATTCCACCTTGCATAATCGGCATTTAACAGTTTTCTTCGGTTTGTCATCTGTAAAGAATTCCCACACCTTTGATGCCCTCGGTCTCGCTTTTTTTAATTCATCTCCTCCGTCTTTCTCTCTCCCTTCCGCCATCTCATCTCCTCTGTCTTTCTCTCTCCCTTCCGCCATCGTTCATTCTTTCTTCTGAAGTGAAGTTCTTACCTGCAGGCTGCGCCGTTAAGTACCAGAATGCACTGCAGTCAGACAATGGAAACTATACTGCCCCCAGCAGTTCCTGTAGTGCATTGCAGTTACAAATGAACATTTGCGCATTGCAGTTACTTATTATTAATTGTTATTGTTATTGTTTTTAATGACTAATCGACGCAACAATATCTCGTTGACGATTTTTCATAATCGACGATGTCGACTAATCGTTGCAGCCCTAGTTTAGTTTAGTTCCGTGTAGTTTAGTTATTGCATACAAATTTATCACGAAAACCAAGAAAACATTGAAAAGGAATGTGTGAAGAGGTAGAATCAAATCACTGTGGAAAATAATTAGAAATCAGCTGTTACAAATCAAGATATACAGTTAAGCTAAAAACAGTTAACTTAGTGTTATCAAAATAATGTAGTAGCCTACATTGCATTTATTGACTTTAAAAGCTTTATAAATTGTTCTCTTTAGGCGATTCAGTTTGTTTAGTGATACTCTAAATACGTGTGGGTTAAGATATCAGGTTAACAAGGTTTTCAACAGTAAATTAATCTACATTGTTTTGGAAACATTTGAAATGCAACCCAACGGTAACCTTCAGTAGGATAAGATAGAGACGGAGGTCACAACATAGCGAAAGATTAGGAGAAATATCCCACAGATGTATTAGAAATGTATAATATGCCATTAGGAGTAAGGTCACACTAAGTTCAAAGATAGTATTTCAACTCCCCCCTAGTTGTGATGATGGAGCCTAAATATCATATCACAATTTTCACATATCACAAACAGACAGACAATTTGATGGTGTTTTGTTTTCCAGTACAAATTTAAATGTAATATGATATATTCTTTCAATGTCATTATCTTGTAATACAATTGTCATCATGCTATTTAATTCAATTAATGGTCTATTTTCTTTCATCTTTGTTTTAAGGACCATACCAGTATTTTTGACATGTGGGTTCCTGTTACGTTTTGGTTCGCTGACTGCTGTCTGTGAACCACCCACCATTCTGTCATCTGTCACTTGGCTACTGTCACCTGTCTCCCTTGTCACTTAGTGATGTCACTTAGTGTATGGGTCCTGATTGGCTGTCACGGGGTGTGTGTGGAATGTTGGAATGTGGTCGCTACTTAACCCTTCTATCTTTTGTTGCTCTTCGTCAGGTCTTCATTATAACGTTCGGAGATAACGTGGGCGGTTCCGGTTTCTGGACCACCATTAAGCTTCATTTATATATTCCCTCTTTCTTTCCTGCCACTCGGCAATGTATCCTAGTATTACTCTTTGTGTTCTTTACTATTAAATCGAACCTACTTAAGAGTACACCCTCTCCGTCTCCTTGATTGCATACCACAACTGGAACTCACCTACCTCCATCCTGACAGAGGTCAGGTCTTCTGTCAGGATGGAGGTAGGTGAGTTCCAGTTGTGGTATGCAATCAAGGAGACGGAGAGGGTGTACTCTTAAGTAGGTTCGATTTAATAGTAAAGAACACAAAGAGTAATACTAGGATACATTGCCGAGTGGCAGGAAAGAAAGAGGGAATATATAAATGAAGCTTAATGGTGGTCCAGAAACCGGAACCGCCCACGTTATCTCCGAACGTTATAATGAAGACCTGACGAAGAGCAACAAAAGATAGAAGGGTTAAGTAGCGACCACATTCCAACATTCCACACACACCATGTGACAGCCAATCAGGACCCATACACTAAGTGACATCACTAAGTGACAAGGGAGACAGGTGACAGTAGCCAAGTGACAGATGACAGAATGGTGGGTGGTTCACAGACAGCAGTCAGCGAACCAGAACATAACAGGTTCCAAGTACTTCTTCTTGCGATACAGAAATCACTGCCCTTTCTTTTTCATAATCTTTTACCGTTATTTCCTGCTGCTTCACCGCTGCCATAGGCTTCCATTGTATCTGAAAATGTGTCTCAAACATCACATAAACCCTCCATGTCTGAATACAACGTCATGCTAACATCTGCATGTATTTCCCTGAAAAGGTTTTGTTCTACACAGTTTCAGATATACTTGAAGCCAATGGCAGTGGTGAATGGGTGAAAATAGCTACCGAATCTTTCAGTAACGGTAAACAATTATGAAAAAAAGAACAGCACAGTGAATTTTGTATCAAGACAAGAATGACTAGTACAAATCCATACTGTACCTTTGTATGGATCCATGACGGTATACCTCCCAGGCCTAATGGAGCCTCAACAGGAGTTCGGCCAGGCTGAATAATTCCATAACCAGAATATATCAGAGCTATCATATTCCACTACAGAGACCACCATAGCCATGGAAGAAAAGCCCACCCATTAGCGAGCTGATTGTGATAAATAGTGTCACACTCAATTTAGCATGGTGTGTGTGTTTGTGTATATGGGGCATGCGATCAAACTTTCCTATAGGGTCAGATAACAATACACACAATAGAGTGTGTGATTGTTGGACTGCAGTATGACATACTGTGTGTGTGTGTGTGTGTGTGTGTATGCATGCGTGTGTGTATGCATGCGTATGTGCGTGCGCGTATCCATTTCAACCCAGATTGTTGTCCAACTACGTGTGTGTGTGTGTGTGTGTGTGTGTGTGTGTGTGTGTGTGTGTGTGTGTGTGTGTGTGTGTGTGTGTGTGCATTCAGTTTTGTTCTGTAATGACTCCAGATAACTATATTTGACTGCATCAAGTTATGGACAGCATTTTCATTGTGTCTATGAGAGATTGTTTGTGTATGATGAATGTTACTCTGTGTGTGGTCAGTCTGCAGTCAGAATGACTGTATTGTCCTGTGTGTTTATGTGTGTTCTGTTGGTATGTGTGGTTGTGTGTGAGCTGAATGTGTCTGTTTTTTTCCATGATGTTTTCATTCATTTTGTTTATTTCTCAGGGACAGTGCATATTAATAAACATTTCTGTAAATATGCCAGAATTATCCAAAAAGGCTAGTTTCCACCTATGGTCTCTAGCCAGTTGTGAGGTAGGCAGCCTAAAATCAACCTGAAATCAAGACACAAGTTGCTCCGATACCACCTTTTCACTGCAGATACCGATTCAGAACTTCCTAAACTAATACTGAAAAATCCTAAACCTTCAGTATGGCCTGATACAGAGTTTTTCACTGAACAGTATCAGCTTGGATTCATTAGACATAAATGATGGAGATATAAATGTGTCTCCATTAGAGAGAGCTAACGTGCTTAAAAAATGGTGTCAAAAAATTCAGCAAATCAAATCAAGTGCTTGGCTTTAATTTATGACACGTTACACGTGGCTCTGTGATTTTAGTATTGGGGATGTCCTCCGACAGCTTATTTTAGCCAGCGATGAAACAATAACATCATCATGTAAGGCATGTCAAACACAGTGAAAGCAAAGACAGATATGAGCAGCAGCACAACAGTAGCCTGAGGTAGTTCTCCTTTTCCAGTTTCTTTGCCTCCCTTCTAATTGCTTACAGCTGTATAAGTATTAGACAAATACCGTATGCCTCAAACTACATTGCTCCTAATGAAAATATATATTACACAACCTCCTTGATGTAACCTGGGGAATAGCATTGTATTCGGTATTGATTCTGTGTTATAGCATTCCTTCTTTGGGAAGTGCAGTACCCCCACATACCCCTAGGGGCACACAGGTACCCCCCCATGATGAAAAGTGCTAAGTGCCTAAGGCAAGTCAAGCAACGAAACGATAATATATTGACAGACAAACATTAACTGGAAGGACACCGTTACACTATACGTACTGTATACCTGTGCGTGTTGCTGACAGTGAGCGGGGATTACCAGTCAGTTTATGGGAAGCGCAGAGGAACATCGTAGGACTCAGAGGAAGAGCCGGGGGGGGGGGGGGGCTGGAGATTGTTACTCACTCTGACGGAACGCGACAATACACCGACTAACTCACCAGAGCAGGACAGCCCCCTCCCGCCCATAGTCTGTCCACCTTTAACCCCTGTACAACCTCCACACACACACACACACACACACACACACACACACACACACACACACACACACACACACACACACACACACGCACACACACACACACACACACACACAACAATATCACCCTGCTGACGTAATGATTGCTGCTGTTTTCACCGATGGCCCTAAATGGCCATGTACTGTATGTGGGGGTTTTTCCAACAGGAAAGCAATCGATGATAAACAGAGGCTGCTTTTCATGATGACTCATACAGTACGTTTAGAGTAGCATTTCCTGGTTTATAAGAAGATGATGGTGCTGTTGTAGTCAACCTCATATTATATGCATTAAAAACTTATCTTAATAGTTACATCAATATTGTGCTGTCAGAACAGTCTTATGTTTGCAGGTTAAGTATTTAATGTTTGCTATATTGCCAATTAGGCCACCATGGTGTAGAACGGGATCATCCCTATGTTCCCCGGGTCCTATGTTCCCCGGGTCCTATGTTCCCCGCTTGATTGATTAATTGATTGAACATTTTATAAATTTCTATTATTTTATTAATTATTAATGTCCGCCTTGTTTCGAACTGGTTAAGCTTAGGCCCTCTTTCGAAGTTGGTTAAGGTTAGAGTTTGGAATCAGGGATGGTGGTCTAAAATTTTCAATCAATCAATCAATCAAGCGGGGAACATAGGACCCGGGGACCATAGACATGCTCCTGTGTAGAACAGTGTAGTGAGTCTGGGCAGAGCAGCCGTCTTGTTTCACCAAATAGCGAACATTGGAAATACTTAACTTTTTAGTACAACCCTGCTTAGCTTGCACATGTTGAGATTTGCTGGAGAGAAAAAATATCACGCTCTAATACGATTTTCACGTGAGTGCATTTCCTGGTTGATAGGAAAATGATGGTGCTGTTGTGTTACAAGTGACAATTCTCTCTGCCCAATCAGTGGTCTGCAGTGTATTCACATCACCTTTTGGTATCGCCTAGGCTCGCTTGGAACCTTGACGGAGGTGATACCAAAAAAGTTATGCTCGATGGAAACCCCAAAAAGGTGAGAGTCGAGTCGAGCTGGTACCATGCAGTGGAGAAACGTCCTTAGGGCCATGTCTTCCTTAATAGGGTCCCCAACCAATGTGGAAATAGTAGTGGGATTATTTCATCAAGGCCCTCTTAGTCATACATCATTTCAACAGAATGCCAAAATATAGAAACAGCGGGGTGGCTGGGTAGTGGTAGAGTAGAGCTACATGAGTAGAGCTCCGGACTCGTGATCGGAAGATCACCGGTCTGATCCCCGGTCAAGGCCGTTGTCGGAAAGTGGTGTTGTTGTCCAGAAGGGGGCACTCTGTCCTCTGGACTAGTCAGTAACAATGCCCCTGTTGCGGTGATAGGGACACCGTATATCTACGAGTGCTGTCCTTCGGATGAGATGCTAAACTGAGGTCCTAATCTCGGTCGTTAAAACACCCATGACGCCTATCGCAAAGAGTAGGGGGTTCCCCGACGTTCCTGGTCAAATTACCAATCAGGTCTCTGACATCAAGACCACCTAATCATCCCTTCCCCTTAATTGGTTGATATCAATCCCTGTCTCCGGAGCCGTTTAGCCATTGTGTAGTGTGATGTGTGCCGGGTGCCAGTGTATGGCAGCCATTGAGCCTGCACAGCCCAAGGTTGGGTGCTACCAGTGGTGGTGAAGGAGGCAATTTCCACCCTACATTGTGGGGAGCACTTTGAGTGTCTAGAAAAGCGCTATATAAATGTAATGAATTATTATTATTAGTGTATAAGTCCAAGCACTCACCTACCACCACAGAGACCTGGGTTCAATTCCCGGCAGCAGTGCTTCCGGCTTGGTCAGACATTCCTACGAACACAATTGGCAGTGTTCACGGGTGGGAAGCCTGTGTGGTAAGAATCCTGGTCTTTGCAACAGTGACTCCTACTGGTCGGTCGGGGCACCTGAGGGGATCTGGGGGAGATGACGTGAACCTCTGCGCACGTTACGCTCCAGTGAAACTCCTCGCTGTCGGATGAAAAGAAGTGGCTGGCGATTCCACATGTATCGGAGGAGGCATGTGGTCGTCTACACCCTCCCCCAGACCGACAGTACTGTAGGGGTAGTGCAACGACCAGGAGGGAATTGGCATGACAACAAGGGGATGGGAGAAGCTCTGTACATGTGTAAGGAAATCAGTGAAACATAATTTTGCAAATACAATTTCGAATGGGGTTGCCCATGTCTGTCATCTCACGGTCATGTCAGCCATTTTCACCCTTAAGGAAAACAATTGGATAGCAAGTTAATTGGAAACCCATTAGTTATTTAATTAGTTTATATGATATAGTAGTTAGTTAGTTCATTAATATAATATCTCTGTTGCACATCTCATATTGATGAATGAGATGTGCATCTTAAAATAACCCTTGGCCGTGAAATGAGCCTCACTGATGTGCATGTGAAGTGTGTGTGTGTCAGGGCTGTACGCTAAGCTTTTTCACTAGGGGCACACTTGCCCCTAAATGAGAAATTTAGGGGCAAAGAATATTTTTTAGGGGCAAATTTTTAAATAACTATTTTACCATTATAGTAGGGCTGGGCGATATGGCCTCTAAATGATATCGCGATATTTTGACATTTCCTCTAAAGCACTTAAAAATGCTTGATTGAACCCTTTGATGCATACAGTCACGCCAATATGATGATTATAATAAGTCCCTGCAACATATGTTTGCATTATTAAACCATGAAGATGCTTTAAAAAATAATTTAATGAAAATGTACTAAAATGTACTAAAATGTACTAAAACTCTTGGGTGCCTTTTACACAGTACTGTGTTTTCTATCCACTTTAGCCAAACACACACACACACACATATACACACACACACATCAATATAACCCACCCCCTTTCCTCACGAATGGAACTAGTCTTGTGGAGTCCGCTTTGACCGTTTTCCAGGGTTAGCAGAGATCGCTAGTTAGCTTAGCATAATCCTAATGGAGACCTTGGTTAGAAGCTACCGTTAGCTCATTGCTCGTGTCAATTAAATTGCATGTTATTAAAGGTCCGCGCTGGTCTGTCTAATGAAATTACAACCGCAACATTATATTGCACTGTACAGCCCTGGTTGTAGGCTAATGTTTTACTACAATTTGTATGGATTAATTTAGGAGTGAAATGCGAATGAAGGGTTGAAATCACCACTCGCAAGCTTGCCCCCAGATATTATTTTAAACTCGCACGGACCAAATTAGGGGGCAATTTGCGATCATATCATCGCAGTGTACAGGCCTGTGTGTGTGTGTGTGTGTGTGTGTGTGTGTGAAGGGAGATCACACTTTTAATGTGTTTCCCTCTTTCTGTTGACTTAGTCCCTCCCACATCCCTCCATCCCTGTCTCCATCCCTCCGTCCCTGTCTCCATCCCCCTCGTTATCTCCTCTCAACTGTCCTCGGGACGCTAGGTGCCATGTTGTTTGCTTTCATGGCTACAGTAATCTAATTTCTTATCCTATGTGCTTGTTCCAAGTAGGGATTAGCGACTGTTGGGCCTAGCGATCCTATGGCTTTATATGACCACCGGACTTAGCCGCTAGGTCTGCTAACGGAGTATTAGCACGGCTGATGGCACCTGACTTCAGTGGCCACTGGCCTCTTTTTTTCCACATAGCTCAAGCATGAATCCTTTTGACTTCCCAATATTTTCCAATATGATAATTTCTTGTTATATAATACAAATGGAATCATCGGTCCAAACCATGGATTACGTAAACTATTTTAAAACATAATTTTAACACGTAAAAAGTATTGCAATTTTGTCTCAAAGCTACAATGTGCTCAATCTTTCTTTCGTCACACATTCTTTTGGTTTGAAATTTGCTCCAAAACGTATCTTAACATGGTCATACTGACCCAGCCAGAGAGAGAGAGTTTCATTGACCAACACCCCTTCCCACTCATCATTATCTGGCTAGGAATTTTCTCTTGTCTATATCCTAACCCATCATCACCCCCTTGTGGGACGTCGTCACCCCCATGGCCCAATTAGACTTCTGTGTGGGCTGTCGCGGCTCCTCTCTCCGACCATCATACCTACACGGTGTGGCCATAACCCGATGTGCCGTTACATTCCTGGCATCAGCTACACATAGACCTGGCCGTGGTCTTGGGTGCTAGCGGCGCTACCCTCGGCCACGCATCGGTGCTACTTTCACAGACAGGCTCTCCCTCCTAACCAATCAGAGCACAAATGGATTTTATTTCGTTTTTCGTTATGCTACCCTTCTGTCGGGCTGGGGAGGGTCTAGAGTAGACTGCCACATGCCTCCTCCGATACATGTGGAGTTGCCCGCCACCTTTTTTCACCTGACGGCTAGGAGTTTCACTGGGAGAGCGTGCAGCGTGTGGAGGTTCTATCTCCCCTAGATCCCATCCCCGCTGAACAGGGACCGACCAGTAGGAGGCGCTGTTGCAATGACCAGCACTCGTACCCCACCGGCTTCCCACCCGGAAGTACCGCTGTCAGGAATTGAACCCGGGTCTCTGTGGTGGTAGACGAGTGTTTAGACCCATACACCCAGATGCCCCACTCAGGGAATTTAGTTGGAATTCACACTTTTAGTGATCTGAATCTACGCAGTCTTCATTCAACACAGTCCAGTAATAAGGACCATGTAGACTAACCACTAAAAACCCACAAAATATCATGCTTATTCCAACAAAATTCCATTTGAGCTTCTCTGATTGGTTAGAAGGGTGAGTCTCTATAGTCACTGCTGCTATACTGTTCAGTAGACTGTGAGTCAGTGCGTCCACATTAAGATATATTTTGGAACAAAATTCAACCAAAAAAGTCACCTACACTCTGTAGCTTTAAGAGGGTGATAGCTGAGACAAATAGGAAGGGAGTCGTTTATCTGGCTACTTCCGTCATCAGCTCTGGAAAAATATGCAGATAGGACAGGCTGCATTTACTGTGTCATATGTAGATATAAACTTTAAGGGGGCACTTCACAGAAAAACAATGCAGATTTATTTAGCACATAATCTCACACATACCACAAAACAATACATGGAACTGGCACTCTTTTTTATATTATAAGGCAACATGTTCCAACTCAAAATAGCTCTATACATACATAGCCTTCTTCTTCATGGCACCTTGGTAAAGGTACTACAACATACTCTAGCGTAACCTGCCTGGTTTTATGGTCATGTCTCTCGTCGATATATACAATTCTAGTATGCAAGCTTTTATGCCTAGTTTTTGAGTACAAATATTTCAGTAACTGCGCCTAATGAGCAATATGAGTAATAATGAAATAATGAAAATGAGCGATTTAGGTGGGGATGGATCCAAGCCTGATCCAAGTAGTTTGGTTGTGTTTTTCCCCTCATATTTAGCTCATTTGCCCTTTTCCCATCACCCTGGTTCCCTTGACAACGCCACCTCCCACTCATTATCTGGCTTAGGAATTTAAGTGTTCTTTTCTTGCCTTCCTCCTTTTCCTAGGAACACCGTGCTCTATCCTAACCCATCATCACCCCCTCCTGGGACGTCACACCACCCCCCTCCCCCCCGGTTCCCCCCCTACGCTCCGACCCTCCCGTGCTGCGGTCGCCTCCTCGGCCTCCCACCACGTCTGCGGAGTGGGTGCCGGCCCCCTCCCCTGGGGGCGGGAGTGAGGAGCTGGGGGAGGCGCTGGACAAGCCCCTGGAAAATGACGCGGAGGGTGTGTGGAGCCCGGACATCGAGCAGAGCTTCCAGGAGGCGCTGGCCATCTACCCGCCGTGTGGCCGCAGGAAGATCATCCTCTCAGACGAGGGCAAGATGTACGGTACGCCACAGCCACCGTCATACAGTACCTCTGTACCTTCCTGATGTATATTCTGCCTCGAGGTCAAGTCTGTAGACCCTCAGAAGGTCCGTAGCTGGGCTCCAGGGGTTCAGGGTCCCCAGCACAATGAGGGACTGTTTAATATGGTTATTATTTCATTCTATGAGAGAGTCTGTAAGAGACTATTCTGATAAAAAAAGGTTTCAGTCTCGCTGCCACTGGTATCTCGTTCATTATTTGTTAAGTCACATAACAATAAAACCTTCTCAAATGTGTGTGTTGAGAGAACGTCCTGTCAGCCAGTGGCTTAGAGAGAGCGTCTCTCTTCAGTGATCGTTGACATGAAAAGGTTCCGGAACCCTTCTCCCCTGTAGTGTACTGTATATAAAAACACGCTCTGCCCCTTGAACCTCTGGTATTCCTAGGATAATACTGGCCCTCTGGCTGAGCTGAAGTGCACGAGAGCCCTGCTCTACCCTGCTCTACCCTGCTCTACCCTGCTCTACCCTGCTCTACCCTGCTCTACCCTGCTCTATCTACCCTGGTCTTGTACATAGTCATATAATACACTTACTGGTTCTCAGACACTCTTACTGTACACCCTCCATGTGGTCACACATGGTCTCTTTGTCTTACACACCCAAACCCTCTCCCACACACACACACACACACACACACACACACACACACACACACACACACACACACACACACACACACACACACACACACACACACACACACACACACACACACACACACACACACACACACACACACACACACACACACACACACACACACACACACACACACACACACACACACACACACACACACACACACACACACACACACACACACACACACACACACACACACAAAAACACACCCTTCCATCCATCAGCACTCATCACCATGTTTCACACCAGTCCTGTTTCCTGCACAGCTGTCAGCTCTACATGGCCCCTAGTGTGTGATGGCATGATGTGTCATCCCCCCCCCTCTCTCTCTCTATCTCTCTCTCTCGCTCTCTCTTTCTCACACACACACACACACACACACACACACACACACACACACACACACACACACACACACACACACACACACACACACACACACACACACACACACACACACACACACACACACACACACACACTCTTTTACTCTCTCATTCTCTCTCTCCCTCTCTCTCTCTCTCTCTCTCTCTCTCTCTCTCTCTCTCTCTCTCTCTCTCTCTCTCTCTCTCTCTCTCTCTCTCTCTTTCTCTCTTACACACGACCACACACTCCTTATTGATCTTTTACACTTCCCCCAGTATCTTAATGTCTCTCTCCCTTTCTCTCTCTCTATCTTTCACTCTCTTAGGCCCCGTTTAGACGGAAACGCTAGCAGGTGAATCCGCAAAAATATTTTTGCTGATGTGCCTTTCGTTTATACGGAAACGGCGTTTTTACGGGGTGAAACCGCAAAAAAGTGAGACTACCTTCCAGGGTGGAATTCCTAGAAACGCAAAAGCTTTGCGATCTCGTCTAAACTATCAAAACGTATAAATCTGTTAAAACGATGACGAAAGGGTTGTCACGGCTCTGGTCGCGCGTACTGCTTACGTCACAGGTAGCAGGTATGCGCCAGTAGCCGAGACGTAAACAAAGCAAGTATGTCTGACTTATATCAACGGAGATCACCTGAAGGCTACATTGGCAGTACTTTTAACCCTTTCACTGCCACACGACAGAAGGTTACCCCTTTACTATCACACAACCGGCTGTCGTGTGGCAGTGAAAGGGTTAAATACACAATCTGTCCCGCGGCGTGAGACCCGTGAGTGGACCCACTGTCTGTGAGTGACTCTGCTTTGGTGCAATCACATTCCCCATCCACAGTCTGCGAATCAGAGGCAGAGTAGGGCGGGTCTTCACAGCACGTCATGTGGCATATGCGCCAATCGTGTGACAGCGGGTCTCCGTCGTTACAGCGTCGTCTGCACGGAGAATTCCACTCCAAAACGCTCGTCTAAACGTAAAATTAAAAGTGAAACCGCAAGATGACTTTTGCGGTTTCTGTTCACAAAACGCTCGTCTAAACGGGGCCTTACTTACCATCTCTCTCTCTCTCTCTCTCTCTCTCTCTCTCTCTCTCTCTCTCTCTCTCTCTCTCTCTCTCTCTCTCTCTCTCTCTCTTCACTCTCTCTTTCACTCTCTTACTCACCCTCTTACTCCCCTATCTCTCTGTCTCTGTCTCTGTCTGTCTTTCTCTCTCTTACACACAACCACACACTCCTTATTGATCTTTCACACTTCCCCCAGTCCCTCCCTTAACATAGTGAGAATATTTGTACTACAATTTCTACCAAGGTTCAGTTTAGTTAGGCCAATAGTCCCCCAGAGACTGGATTTCCAAACTGATATCAAAGCTGTTGTCACCTCCTTTTCACGGCACACCGATTCTAATGTGTTTGAAGGGATGGTGACTCTTTGTGTCTTGTGGCGTTATTCCACCATAAGCTAGAAATATGTTGCTGTCCAGTTAAATAATTTTGTTTAACCCTTGTGCCTTGTTAAGTAACTGACAGAGTTGTCACCTTAGTGCATGAAAAGATTGCATCACGTTCAAGGCCATAAAAAACTTAATTTGTAATATTTCGTTCCAATTCTTTTTTTATGAATACCACTATGAACCTAACTCAACATATCTATCAAAGATTCCAAATATTTCCGTTTGTAGGGTTAGGGTTAGGGTTAGGGTTGGGGTTGGGGTTAGGGTTAGGTTAGGGGACTGTTGAGCAAGTGTTGGGGTGGGCACGGGCACAGGGATGAGATTTTACCTTCTCCTAATCTTTCTGTCTGGGTAACCCTAACCCTAACCCTAACCCCCATGGCAAGAAATAAACCACTATGGACGGTTTGAAAGCTAATATTGTTAACTTTTGTGTTAGAGGGTTTCAAAATCTAATCTTTTCAAATTCTGTGAATATATGGAAAATAAGCAAACGGACACAATTTCATGACATAATAATCAACACAGCCATCGTTGTACACAGAAACACAAAAAAATATCGGCAAAAACACAAAATAGTCGCTAAGGGGGCAGAAGAGTTAAAATAATTAAAGGTATAGTTGGACATTAGGTTGTATGGAATACTTGCTAGTAGTGTAGTTGATGCAATGCCATTAGCTTACTCACCGAGTCCTGTGGTCAGAGTTCTGGCCCGCCACCTGGTTCTGAGCGAGCCGGGAAGTGTCAGACAGGCAAAAGATGGGATCAGGAGACAGAAAAGCGTGAATCCACACCCTGACATGCAGGCACATGCTTCAGTCACCAAAAAGTTAAGTCTGCGGTCCTCCAGTATTTCCTTTCTCAATTCATATTGGAACGCGGCCATGTGACGCTGTGACCGTGTTCCAACACCAATCAATTCCATACCACTTAATGTCCAAAACTATCTGAACTATCCCTTTAAATAAAAGATAGGGCTGCGCAATATAGCGCAATATATTGAATATCGTCTAATATCGCATTGTGGATTTCTTAGATGATTGTGATACACAATTTGTCTGTTTAAATCAATGCCAAAAGCAGGGGCGTAAAAAGTACCCATAAATTATTGTTCCACTCGACGGGGTCGGTACCGACCCCTTTTGACCTTATTAAATTATAGTCATATTTTTATGAAGATGCAAAATTATTTGTGATTTTAAAATCAACCGTTTTCAAGTATTATTATCACTACTATGTCACAAATACATGTAGAATGTAAAACGTTAGGTTGGCAATAGTTTAGCAATAGGTTAAAAGTGTACTTATATCATTTTAAGTTTTCTATTTGCGATCGCCAATTTGGCCCGAACCGGAAATGGAAATGTTGAACCTAGCTATCTGCCAGCGTTGTAATTTCTCCGATCTACACTTCCTGGCAAGTTCTATGGGGTTCAAAGTTCAGTGTTCTGAATGAATTATGTCAATAATTGTTATGATTCGCGATAATAAGCTACAAAAGGGGGGAGCTCCAGTAGCTCACCACGTACCGCGAGTGCTATTTCAGCGCCGTGGACAACCGCGCTCGCGCGGATCTGGGGCTGAGCGCGTTCGAATCCCGGACGGCAGCCGTGCCTTTCCCAGAGTGTCTTTCCCCCCCATCTGAACCCTTTCAGCCTGCTTCTGTCGGTCGAACTTGACCAAGTATGAATGCGAAGAAAAAGCGATAAACGCTAAAAGAACCAGGTGACTGGTCAAAGTTAAAAAAAAAAAAAAAAAGCTACAAAAGGTAACGTTTTTGACAAATATTGAAACGCAGTCAGTTTCCCCACACTATTGTTACCATGTAGGAAGAATTAGATCTGAAATTTGTTTCAAAATGGTTACACTGTGGGGGAAATAAAATAGTACAGTCGATTACAGTAAATATCAGTATCTGTTATTATGCACGCCTGGTGATACTATATCCAAATTGAACTCGGCCATTTGAAAGATACTATATGTATATATATATACATGTGCGAATTGGCTATAATAAGGTAATGTATAAGCATATATTCTATATTCTATAATAATATTTCAAATTGCATTGGTCCGGATGGGAGAATGATCATCTTCCCTTTATTAATTTCCTTAGATCTTTTGTACACATGATCTCAAGAGGGTACTGAATGAGCTCAGTGGCAGTTTTTTTAAGTTTGGTCATTATTATCATGGTTTTTTTCACTGTCAAAGATGAAAAGAAAAATCATAATTCATATTTTCCTTTGTTTCATCACAATTTAAGCAAGCCTAGTAATAGACACAATATTTCTGACACTGAGAATACATTCATTGAGGTTCATAGATGCAGTGGCGAATCCTTATGGAAGCCAACGGAAGCCATGCCTCCCTAATATTAAAATATGAATTAATATGAAATATGAAATATGAAAAAAAAAAAAAAATATATAATTTTTTTTCATATAGTTTACATTCTTTTTCATCTGTGCATCTGTGTTATATTTTTTTTTTTTTTTTTTAATGTCTCCCTCTTCTCCTTCTCACTCCCTCTAACACACTGTCAGCCTCACTATGCTCACTGCAGCAGGAGAGGAGGCAGATGGTAGGTCTCTTTCTCCAGGCTTCCAGCATTATAGAGTCCAAATCCGATCCTAGCCAATCAGATTCGAGCTGACTGCCACACCCTAAAAGTTTAAAACGGGGCTGTGAAAAGAATCATGAGTGTGGAATCCCCTCTGCACACCTCCCCTCTGCACTCTGAACATTGTATTAACCCGTAACTGTTCCCACGGGCCGAATATTGCCCCGATCCTCGCGAGATTAAATCCACGGGGACCTCTCGGCGTGCCGAAGCTTTTCCTAAATCACTTCCATCATCGAAAACGAGGGGAAAAGGTCGGCTCGCGACCCTGAAAATGTCGTGTGATTTTAAAAACGCTGTATTAAGTGAGCCTATTATGGGATCCACGCGAGCTTTCTATCGTGGAAACATCTGGGCGTCCCGCAACTTTGACTGATTCACATGTAGCCCCTAAAATGCTTAGAAAAGGAAAACAGAAAGCGTGGAATAAACTCGCCGAAACGGAAAAGTGTCCCACGGGCGCGCCGTGATTCCGATCCGCGTGAAAATATTCACGGCCATAGAGGAGACCGTGGGACACCTTTTTGCAACCGAATATGTGTCTCGAATTTGCTCCCACGCGGCGCGCAAAATCGCGCAAGGAAAAATCGGACCAAAAATTAACCAATGCTCCAGCAGTATTAATTAATTAATGTCTTTCTCTGGTCTGCACTGTATTGTACCCATTCTGCAATCTGTTAAATAAATAAAAAGAACGTTTGACTGGCCGCCGAGCCATACTGTAGTGTACATGGTGACTGCTTGACTTAAAAAAAATAAAATAAAATAAAAATTATTAATAAAAATATTTAATAATTTTTTTTTTAATAATTTTTTTTTGGCTTCCCCTGTTATTTTACCCACGCGACGCCACTGCATAGATGTTCCTAGATACCAAGAATATGCAAATAGCCCTTGTAGAAGTGGAGCAATATTCCATTTACCTAGGTATACATTTTATGCAGATTTTCACCTGGGGTGGAACAGGTTAAGTGAAAGTATGGGTACCGTCTCAAAATCGTACTCAAGTAAAAGAGTAAAAGAGTATCTGGCTAAAAACACACTTGAGTAAAAGTAAAAAAGTTTCTACTTTTAAATGTACTTACGGTAAGTACTAAAAAGTAAAAGTTAAAACTCTTTTTCTGACTGTCTATTCTTCTGATAGCAGGTGTTTAATCAAAGATCCCCGCTTTCTTGCACAAGGACCAATCAGCATGGGTATGGGCGGGTTCATTTTCCATTGATGGGGATTTGATTGGCTGTTTTTAAATAAAGTGAGGCTGTTCGGCCATAGAAACAAATATACTAATTAAAATGGTTGGACCTGCGAGATTTGTACTTTTTACTTTGTAGGTCTGCATTTTAAATGTAAGGAGTAAAAAGTATGTGTTGTAATTGAGTAAAAGTACAAGTATACAAACACAATAATACTCGAGTAAAGTACAAATCCCCCAAAACAGTACTTAAGTATTGTAACAAAGTACAATTACTCAAGTACTTTACACCCCTGGCTAAAAGTAGTAAGTCAGATATCTCACAACATGATTTCTGAAATGCGTGAAAATTACACTTTAAATTGATTG
>NC_140182.1:87427837-87442944 GCF_963971535.1 Notolepis coatsorum | reverse complement strand
CATCTCCGCCACGGCCTTCCAGAACAAGATGGCTCTCCAGGGCCTGTCCAGGCAGGCGTACCCTACAGCTGGTGGGGTGAGTCCACGCAATCACAGCCACACTCACTGGAGGCACACGGGACGGTTCATACTGTAGCCATCAGAATGGCTCAGTGAGGGATCTGATCCAGGATCACTGACCAGTGTCCACTTGAGCATCTCAATCATTATGATCTGAAAGTCAATAATGACTCTAGATGAGCCGGCTCACACTAGGCAATGAGGAGCAGTGTTAGCATGAGGGTGTCTGTAACAGAATATGTTCTTTTTTTTTCTTCTAGTTTTGGCACGGATCACTTCCAGGACAGCCTGGGGGTCCTGAAGAGTAAGTAGTTGTTTTGTCAGCTCACTTTTCTCTCTCTCTCTCTCTCTCTCTCTCTCTCTCTCTCTCTCTCTCTCTCTCTCTCTCTCTCTCTCTCTCTCTCTCTCTCTCTCTCTCTCTCTCTCTCTCTCTCTCTCTCTCTCTCTCTCTCTCTCTCCCCCTTAATATCCATCGGTTTAATGTAGCTGGGTTAGTCCGTACAGTATGTACTGTACTGTAAGCACTAAGTCAGTGACCGAATTTCACAAGAAATTAAAAGAAATCCACTCAAGAATGCAAGGAGAAAAAAACGTCAGCTGTATGACACGCTGGATACAGCCCTGCTGTTCCACTTGCTGTATAGTTTTGCCCCCTGTGAATTTAGAGGTCAACCGGTCCAATTAGTATGTGAGAAGGGGTCACAAGGGCGCAAGGGTGTATAACGTGTCTCCAACCCCCCCTCCCCTGCCTGTCTTGTCTCCCCAGCATTAAGCCCTTCTCCCAGCAGAGTTACGCCATGCAAGCGTCCGGCCCGCCCCCCATAACAGGTGGGTCCTCTCCGTCTGCCCCCCTGGCGTGTTGACAGAGCTGGCTGGGTGATGAGACTGCCTGGCTAGTGATGAAGAGCTCACACAAAGCTCCGAGGAATAGCCGCAGTCTCACAACATTTCTTTTTTTTTTGTCACACACAAGCACCGCAGACGCTGATATTCACATACCCCCTTCCCCCCCCACTCCAGGGTATGAGAGTACGGCGGGGCTGTCCATGTCACCCGGCGCCCCCCCCTGGCAGGGCAGAAGTATCGCCAGCCTCCAAGCTCCGCATGCTGGAGTTCTCTGCCTTCCTGGAGCAGCCTCAGGATCCAGAGAATGTGAGTAGACTGGACTCTGCCGGATACAGTATTCACCTGGGTTATTATTTCACACAGACAGTTTCAGTCATTGACTGAGTATTTTATTTATTAGCTACTGAGTTATGTCCCCACTAAACATTCAAACAAGTATTTCACTAAAGATAGCTAGCAACCAGGCAAACTGGAGAGCTGACATTTGGGCTCCAATGATCTGTCACACAACTTCTCCTACGCCAACATCTCTCCCCAGTTCAACAAGCACCTGTTTGTGCACATCGCCAGTCCAACCCAGCTACAGCGACCCCTACCTGGAGCGGTGGACATCAGGCAGATTTACGACAAGTTCCCAGAGAAGAAGGGAGGCCTGAAGGAGCTGTTTGACAAGGGCCCGCACAACGCCTTCTCTCCTCGTCAAGTTCTGGGTGAGGCTCTGCAGGATGTTTGGATGAAGTCCAGCTAAAATTCACTCCGGTTCACTTCGATTCGATTCGATTACATTAAATTAAATTCAAAATTCAACTCAGTTCATTGCAATTCAATACAATTCAATTCAGAAAATTACATCGATCCAATTCACTTCCATTTTGGTTGAATTTCACTTTAGTTCAGTGAATTAGAATTACAGTTCAGTTCAGTTCAGTCCAGGTCACTTGAGAGAAGCTATGTCTGGTATGTTTGATTGCAGATCAATGCCAATAATCCGCCCAAGACATGAAGGTGAAGGGAGAGTAGACTGAATACTCTTGTTAATGTTTTGTAGCACCTGTTGGCTGTTAATGGCCTTGTGGTTAACTGTGTTGGGTTAGCTTAAGTATCGGAGATAAAGGAACTTAGGAGGCAATTTGGAGATGAAATGAATGGAAAGTCATTGATCCAGGATCTGAATGTGGTCTGCCTGCTGACACAGAGGGCATTGCAGAGCAGCAAGAGTGTGTGTGTGTGTGTGTGTGTGTGTGCGTGCGTGCGTGCGTGCGTGCGTGCGTGCGCGCGTGCGTGCGTGTTTACGGGTAAGCATGGATGTATGCAAGCATGTGTGTGTTTGTGTGTGTGTTTATGTGCATATGTGTGTGTGTGTGTGTGTGTGCGCAAGTGTGTGTGCATTCGTGCCTGTGTGTATGTGTAAGTGTGTGTATGTCTGCGTGCACAAGTGTGTGTGTGTGTGTGCGTGCGTGCGTGCGTGCGTGCGTGCGTGCGTGTGTGTGTGTGTGTGACAGCAGCCTTGGGGAGAGTGGCAGGGCTGCTCTTTTACTGGGGCAATATGAACCCAGACACCTGTCCCCTTGCTATTAGGCTGCTGAGCCCAGCCCACACGCACCCTTCTTATTTTTAGATTAGACCCCACCACCACCACCAGCACCAAACACACCCCACTAACCGCCACCCTCCCTCAGAGACAAAAGGAGGATGAGATAGATAAGTGAAGAGGCATAGAGAAGAGAGATAGAGATAGGATGTTGTCAATAGTGTGACATGGAAGGAGATATGATAGTGGGGGAAATGAAAGGAAAGGTTGGGCAAAAAAGGAAGAGACGGAGAAGGGGGACGGGGGTGGAAGGGGAAGGGGGGGGGGGGGTATAATCAGATGAGTCCACGTTGTCCATCTCGTCTCTCTAACCTTATCTTACCACCATGATGATACCTTTGGTATTTCACCATCACATCACTCACTACCATCACATCATTAGCATCATATCACTCACTACTGTAGATCCCATCACTACCATCTAGGCCGTGAACATTCTAATGGATTAGAATTAATTCGCTATATTTGCATTCAATGCTCAATTCAGGATTCGGCTGAATCCTTTTTATTATTATTATTATTATTATTATTATTATTATTATTATTATTATTATTATTATTATTATTATTATTATTATTATTATTATTATTATTATTATTATTATTATTATTATTATTATTATTTATTATTATTATTATTATTATTATTATTATTATTATTATTATTATTATTATTATTATTATTATTATTATTATTATTATTATTACTGTGTGTAGATCATTATGCTAAATGAGTGTCCTGTTTGTTCATTATGAGCCACCACACCTGTGTGTTGAAGTCTGACATATTTAAATATCTCGGGTCATAATAATTTCCTCATATTTTGTATTTGGTTACCAAGTAATGTATGTCCACTAAAAGTCACTGAAATGCTGTATTCACAAGATGTGTGTGTGTGTGCGCGTGTGTGTGTTTGCGTGTGTGTGATCCAGGAAATCAAACGTTTGTTGTGTTGGAATACAGCTACCTTAGCGTTATCAGATAAAAACAATGGTTCATGTTTGTACATTTCCCAAGTGTATCAACAACATCAACTTTACGTAGTGTTCATAGACTTTTGATGAGGAAGAAACTTCTATGCAAGCGGAGGACAACAATTAAAGATGTAGCCAACTAAGTTATTACTGCTGTCAAAGGACAGAGGACTTTGGTCACAGAGTAGAGTTTAATGTCTTTGCATCGGACAGGTAAGAGTTGTATAATAAGCTAATATAATGACCCTCACTTATCAAGAGGCTGGTTGACTTTTGTTGGAATAAAGTTACACACGCCGTCTGTCTCCCATCAACAAGGTTAAATTCCTGTAGCATAATAATTCCCGGGTTATAAAAGTAAACAATTGCTATCGAGCATCCTTGGTGGTGACAAAACGACCCGACACTGAATGTTCTGCAAACCTGTGTATAAGAGTACTCCCAAGGAGCTGATTGGAAACTCCTCTCAGGTGCGTGATGGTAATTGGCACTGAGAGGCGCGCAGTGCTGGGCCAGCCCTCACAGTTGAGCTGCTAAGGTACTTTTAAAACGATTCAATAGCTTTATATCCACTTATATCATACATTTCATAGTTACGTGTATATGGTGAGTTTAACACACAAGCCTCACCGCAGAGCTGCCATTGTGATTACATTACATGTATGACCTCGCTGCCTACGGTATTCCTGATTTCTGAACATGTTTTTGTGATAGCGAACGTTCAGAGCTTTGTTCGTAAACAGGAACGAATGTCCGAACCCTAAAAAATGGCATTCAGGCCAGCCCCACTACCATCACATCACTACCATCACATCACTACCGTCACATCACTACTGTAGGAGCCAAATTCTATGATGATAAATTGTATCTGTATTGCCCCATTAGACATATAGTTTATTATGGTCTTTGTGCTTTGGGTTTATTAATATATGTCATAATGAATTCCAAGATGGAGACTTACCTGGTCTACTCCCCTTTTTTCCCACGTTCCCCCAAACCACTCCTATAACATGGCAGGTCGTTTTGAGTTCAGGCAGGCCCAGGTAGAGAGCGGTACCATATAGTTTTTGACCGCACTTAATTGACAGTTTACGTTGATTTACAAAACCCTTTTTGTTTGTTTTATAGTGGTAGGCAGCTATTGGGCCTGTTGTGATTAGCTTTCCAATAAATCCTGTTTATTTTACAAAGTACATCGGATCAGTATAATCTTTTCTTTTGGACTGCATTCGGAGCGTGTCGGACTAACAACGCATTACCTGGAGCCTCAAGGCAACTTTGGTTCGTAGGATTGCCTTCACAACTACCATCACATCACTACCATCACATCACACTACCATCACATCACACTACCATCACATCACTACCATCACATCACTACCATCACATCACTACCATCGCATCACTACCATCACATCACTACCATCACATCACACTACCATCACATCACTACCATCACATCACTACCATCACATCACTACCATCGCATCACTACCATCACATCACATCACTACCATCACATCACTACCATCGCATCACTACCATCACATCACTACCATCACATCACACTACCATCACATCACTACCATCACATCACTACCATCACATCACTACCATCACATCACACTACCATCACATCACTACCATCACATCACTACCATCGCATCACTACCATCACATCACATCACTACCATCACATCACACTACCATCACATCACTACGATCACATCATAAAAGAATATGATTTCTGAACATGTGTTTGTGATAGCGACCGTTCAGAGCTTTGTTCGTAAACAGGAACGGATGTCCGAATCCTAAACAATTGCATTCGGGCCAGCACTACTACCATCACATCACACTACCATCACATCACTACCATCACTATGATCACATCACTACCATCACATCACTACCATCACATCACACTACCATAACATCACTACCATCACATCACACTACCATAACATCACTACCATCACATCACACTACCATAACATCACTACCATCACATCACTATCATCACATCTCACTACCATCACATCACTACCATCACATCACACTACCATCACATCACATCACTACCATCACATCACATCACTACCATCACATCACACTACCATCACATCACTAAAATTTGAAATTTATTTGAAGGATAAACCCATCACCATCACATCACACTACCATAACATCACTACCATCACATCACTATCATCACATCTCACTACCATCACATCACTACCATCACATCACACTACCATCACATCACATCACTACCATCACATCTCACTACCATCACATCACTACCATCACATCACTACCATCACATCACATCACTACCATCACATCACATCATTACCATCACATCACTACCATCACATCACATCACTACCATCACATCACACTACCATCACATCTCACTACCATCCCATCACACTACCATCACATCACTACCATCACATCACACTACCATCACATCATACCATCACATCATAAGAAATCTAATAAAACTGTATGTGCACATTGCTCATTGCACATCATACCAAATTTTTTCTTTGGAACTGTACATAGCCATTTTGTTATTCAATTTCATAGTAAAATATCTACATCCTGATCTGCAATGCACACTTTTTAGAACTGTATATAGTAATCATTATTTTAGTCATTTTATTTTATTCTATGCGAAATGTATTGTATTGCACTGCACATATTTTCTTTTTTTTTTATCCACTTGTTCTCCTTATTTTTCTATTTTTCTCCCGTCCCAATTTCTTAATTCCAATTCTCCCCTCCCCTGTCTTGAACGTTGCTAGACTATGCCTCCCACTGGTCGGCTGTAGTGAGGATAGAAGCCTTGCATCACGTGTCCCCTCCGGTACACGAGGAGGCAGCCTGTCGCATCTTTTCACCAGACAGCTCGATCTCTCAGTGGCGAGGAGTAACTCGTGGGAGGCTCACGCTGCCCCCGATACTTCCTGTCTCTGCTGTACAGGCGTTACCCAACCGACCTGTAGGAGTCGCGGTCCACAACGTCCAATCCCCACCCACCGGCTTTCCCACCCTCTAACACTGCCAATTGTGTTAGTATGACGGCCGGCCAAGCCGGAAGCAACGCAGAGAGCTGGGCTCGATACCAGCATATCCTGCGTTAGTGGCGAGCGCCTTGCCCACTACGTCACCCAGCCGCCCTCACTGCACACCTTTTCGAACTGTATATAGTAATCTTGTTTTAGTAATCTTATTTTATTCTATGCTAAATTTATTGTATTTTATTATTGAAAGCTCAGGGACCACAATAAATAGATTTTCACTCTTCTTGCTGTAAAGTACTGAAATAAGTGACAATAAAGGAATCTTAATCTGAATCTGAATCTGAATCACTACCATCACATTACACTACCATCACATCACTACCATCACATCACACTGCCATCACATCACTACCATCATATCACTACCATCACATCACTACCATCACATCACACTGCCATCACATCACATCACTACCATCACATCACTACCATCACATCACTACCATCACATCACACTGCCATCACATAACTACCATCACATCACTACCATCACATCACTACCATCACATCACACTGCCATCACATCACTACCATCACAGCACTACCATCACATGACATCACTACCATCACATCATGTCACATCACTACCATCACATCACACAACGTTCATTGGCCAGCCCTACTACCATCACATCACATCACTACCATCATATCACACTACCATCACATCACTACCATCACATCACTACCATCACATCAAGTCAAGTCAAGAGTTTTATTTGTCACGGCATACAAGCATACAGTGAAATGCGGTGGTCATGCCCGCAGAGATTGTGCAATAATACAAGTAATAAGAATAAGACATTTGTGCAATAATACAAGTAATAAGAATAAGACATAACAGGTATAATGTACATAAAGTTTACAAAAAGCATGGTAAAAGACATGCTAAGGTCCTGCGATAGTGCAATACAATGTTAGCTACGGATGAGGCACTGGGTCTTATGTACACTACTTTATACAACGGCATGCAAATTTCTCGATTCTGATTGGCCATTTACACGTCTTTATTGGCAACAATCCACGGTCCTGGGCTCAGGACCCGCCCACAACCGAATCACATATCACTCCCCGGCTCACTCCGGGAGAAAACAAGATCGCGGACAACAAATGGATATGTTGATAGCACCATAACGACTAAATATGAAGCGATTCTGTCAAGGGGAATGTGTTAGTCCTTTAAACAATGTTGGATGATGTAATTGATGGGTCTTGAGTCAATCTAGAACAAAAGAAAAATCGCGGATTGATTGATTGATTAATTGATTGATTTAAATTTCTACTTCCTTCCCACTGACTGCAGCGTTCACTCTCACACTGTCCGACGCTGGCGTACCCACAAACACACACACACACATACACACACACACACACACACACACACACATACACACACACACACACACACACACACACACACACACACACACACACACACACACACACACACACTCCTGTCTGCAACAGCGGGGGAGTCAGACTGAGAGAGAAGCAGCGCTGTTTTAAGTGAGCATGGTCTATTGAATTGATTGATTGGTTGATTGCTAATTTTATTACTGTACCCCTGGTTTCCAACTGGTTAAGTTTAGGCTAAAAGAAATAAATAAAAAAATAGGGCGAAGAAAACGTTTTTTTCCTATAGGGCAAAGAAAACGTTTTCATTTGTTTTACCTACTTTATATAGAAGCATCTAAGAATGAAGTTCTATGGAAAGTAGGTCTGCATTCCCTTAACAATTGTGTGTATTGAGCCGTACTGTATTGTACCCATTCTGCATCTGGTAATAAAATGTTCAATCAATCATTCCAATAATACACAGTTGGATGTGTTAGTTGGTTGGATGCACTTCAAGCTGCTTCCACATGAGGCAACTTCTCTCAATCATTCCAATAATACACAGTTGGATGTGTTAGTTTGGTTGGATGCACTTCAAGCTGCTTCCACATGGAGGCAACTTGTCTTTTTTGTAGTTGTGGGAACAACTTTTTCTGGCGGATGGTTTTTTCAATAAATCTTCGATTAATGTGTGTTTATTGTATAGAAATAAGGTTGGATGAATCTGGCAGTTGTATAAAAGCTTTACACCACTTGTAGTCGTGATTTGTGACCAATAAACCATGCCTAGGGGGGTCTAACGACCCTCGGCTGCGCCTCGGGCCTAACGACCACCCCTAGGCATGGTTTATTGGTCACAAACCACTCCTGCGCGTGATGTAATGCTTAAATAAAATACTATACTATACAATCTACAGTTATACTATATATCCTTATGCTACCTTGCTATATCCATCTATTTACTATACAAGAACCACTCCCGTTTTCTTCTTTTTTTAAGTGACCCTTTCATTGTGTAAAGTGACCGGTGAGCGTGTGCATCATGTGTGTGTGTGTGTGTGTGTGTTCATGCTAAAGTGACTGTTAGTGTGTGAGCGTATACAGTATATGTGTTGTGTGTGTGCTCGTGTGTGCTTGTGTGTGGAGAGTTCAGTGTTCAAGACTCTGATGGCCTGGGGGAAGAAGCTGAGCCGAAGTCTTTCTGTCCTAGTTGCTGGTGTGCGCAGGCATTTGCCTGACCTCAGCAGCTTGAACAGGCTGTTGTTGGGGTGGTGAGGGTCTTTCATTATTCTGCAGGCTCTGGATTTGCACCTCTTGTTATATAAGACCTGCAGGGGTGGTAGTGCAATACCCGTAGAATGCTCAGCTGAGCGCACCACTCTCTGTAGGGCCTTCTTGTCCTGTGCCTTGCTGTGTCCATACCAGGCAGTGATGTTTCCAGTCAAGATGCTCTCTACAGCTCCGGAGTAGAAGGACTGGAGTATCTTCCCCGATACTCTGAACTTCCTTAACTGTCTCAGGTGGTAGAGACGCTGCTTCGCCTTCTTTACGACTGAGACTATGTGTGTTGTCCATGTCAGGTCTTCTGAGATGTGGACCCCCAGGTACTTAAAGCTGCTCACCCTGTCCACGGTAGCCCTGTTTATCCACAGTGGTGTGTGTGTCCCCTGCTGTGTTCTCCTAAAATCCACGATCAGCTCCTTGGTTTTACCAATGTTCAGGAGCAGGCTGTTGTCCTGACACCAGCGTGCCAGTGCATCAACCTCCTCCCGGTAGGCCTTCTCGTCGTTGTCAGAGATCAGCCCCACCACCACTGTGTCGTCCGCAAACTTCACTATGGAGTTGGAGCTGAACTTGGCCACACAGTCATGTGTGTAGAGTGAATACAGCAGTGGGCTCAGAACACAGTCCTGGGGGGACCCGATACTCATGGTGATGGTTTTGGAGGTCTGACCCCCCACCCTGACCGCCTGAGGCCTTTCACTCAGAAAGTCCAGTATCCAGGCGCTCAGAGCGGAGCTCAGACCCAGCTCAATCAGCTTGTCCACCAGTCTGGTGGGGACTATGGTGTTGAATGCTGAGCTACAGTATAGTCAATGAACAACAGTCTCACATAGCCCCCCTTCTGGCTGTCTAGGTGTGAGAGGGTGTTGTGTAGTACCTGAGAGACCGCATCGTCAGTGGACCTGTTTGGCCTGTATGCTAATTGCAAAGGGTCCATATCACTGGGGATGGAGGCACAAATGTAATCCTTAACCAGCCTCTCAAAACATTTCATGACCACAGAGGTGAGTGCCACCGGTCTGTAGTCATTAAGACCTGCTGGGGAGGATTTTTTCGGTACCGGGATTATAGTGGACACCTTGAAGCAGGCAGGGACCACGGACTCAACCAGGGATAGATTAAATAGGTGGTGAACACTGGGGCTAGCTGGTTAGCACAGGACTTAAGTATCCGTCCTGTTATCCCATCTGGGCCAGCTGCTTTTCTGGTGTTCACCCGCATAAATGCTCTTCTCACACTGTGTTCCGTCAATGAGAGAGTGCCCCCCCCGCGCGGATGCCACCCCCCCCCCCCCTCCACGACGAACGGTGCGTCAGTGACGTTGTTAGCCGGTGAGCTAGCGTCGCTACTGTTTGCACCGAACCGTGCGTAAAAGAAGTTGAGTTGGTCCGCGAGAGAGGCGTCAGCACTCCCTATTGAGGGGGCGCTGACTTTGTAGTCAGTTATCATCCGTAGTCATCGCCATAAACCTCTTGTGTCGTTCTGGGCCATTTGTGCCTCTATCTTACCAGCGTATGTCCTCTTAGCAAGCTTTACGGCCTTGTGCAGAGTATAGACTGTAGCCTTATACTCATCCATATTTCCTGACGCTCTGCCCAGGTTATAAGCAGTGGTGCGAGCATTCAGGGCCACTCGTATGGAATTGTCCACCCACGGTTTCTGGTTTGGGAAAACCTGCACCTTTTTCGTGGGGACAATACCGTCAGCTAGCGTTGCTATAAAGCTAACAACAACATCAGCGAACTCACTGACGTCACTGGAGCTCGCATGAAGCGTTCCCCAGTCGACGTCATCGAGTGCGTCCTGTAGCGTGGCCTCTGATTGGTCGGACCACTTCTTTACCTCACGTGACATGACAGCGTCACGTGATCTCTGCCGATATGCAGGGATAAGCAAGATGGCGTCGTGATCCGATGTGCTTGTTGAGCCAGCTAATGGAGGGGCTGGTATTGCCTTGTAACCGGTTCTAAACGGGGTGTAACAATGATCAAGCGTATTTCCTCCCCTGGTGGTGCAAGCGATGTGCTGAAAGAAGTTTGGCATCACCTTCTTCAGATTCGCCTGGTTGAAGTCGCCGGCTATGATCATTGCTGCGTCTGGGTGCTTGATCTGTTGCTTGTTTAGATGTCCCTGTAGATCCGCCAGGGCCCTGGCGGTATCTGCTTGTGGTGGGATGTATATGTATCATGATAATGGCGGTGAATTCTCTGGGGAGGTAAAACGGGCAACAGCACTCCCTATTGAGGGGGCGCTGACTTTGTAGTCAGTTATCATCCGTAGTCATCGCCATAAACCTCTTGTGTCGTTCTGGGCCATTTGTGCCTCTATCTTACCAGCGTATGTCCTCTTAGCAAGCTTTACGGCCTTGTGCAGAGTATAGACTGTAGCCTTATACTCATCCATATTTCCTGACGCTCTGCCCAGGTTATAAGCAGTGGTGCGAGGCTACAGTCTATACTCTGCACAAGGCCGTAAAGCTTGCTAAGAGGACATACGCTGGTAAGATAGAGGCACAAATGCTCCAGGTCCGGTGAGCATGAACGGGAAAGTATTTTTACTTCCTTGGGGCTGACCTAGTTGTTGTTGGTCAGGAGACAGACCCCCTCGCCAACGCTCTTACCGGATTCTTCTGTACGGTCCGCTCGGAAGACGGAGAAGGAATCCGACGGAGAGATGATGTGATCTGGAGTTGTTGCCTTCAGCCATGTCTCCGTGAAACACATAATGTTGCAATCTCTCACGTCTCGATCAAAGCGGACCCTCGCACGGAGATCGTCCATCTTATTCTCCAGCGAACGGACATTCACCAGCAGAATTGAGGGAATCGCCGGCCGGTAAGGAGAGCTTTTCAGTCTTTTCCTAATTCCGCTTCTACGTCCTCTGTGTTTCCTTTTGATCGCACCGCCATTGTCTCTGCTGTTGTTGTCGTCTCGTCGAATCTCCGGTGGCCAGTTTTGGCAAAAAGTGTTGTTAAACCCGTCTTTCAGGCCGGAGTTTAAGTCTATCAGTCACTGGCGATCATATTTCATCCATGCCAGCGTAGTTTCTATAAAAAAAGTACAAAAAATAAACACAATAACAAAAAGTATGCACAATCGTCACGGAGCTGACCAGACGGCGACTAGCCTTGACCGTGCCATCTCGAGGCATACATAATAATAATAATAATAATAATAATAATAATAATAATAATAATAATAATAATAATAATAATAATAATAATAATAATAATAATAATAACTTTGTTTTATATAGCGCCTTTCATAAAACCCAAGGTCGCTTTACATAGGGGAAGAAACAACAATAGGTACATGGTGGACAGACACAACATTCAATGTAGGAAAATTAGGGGTCAACGGTCATGTTGAAGAGGTGGGTTTTGAGGAGTTTTTTGAAGGAGTCCAGAGTTGGGGCGTTGCGGAGTTCTGCAGGGAGGGAGTTCCAGAGGGTGGGAGCTGCCACACTGAAAGCTCTGTCCCCAAAGGTCTGCAGTCTGGTTCGGGGAATGGAGAGCTGACCAGTGTCTAAGGATCGCAGGGACCGTGACTGAGTGTGGGGGTGGAGGAGGTCAGTGAGGTACTGAGGTGCCAGAGCGTGAGCAGGAGGGTTTTGTAGGTTATGCAGGATTTGATGGGGAGCCAGTGGAGGTGGATGAGGGTGGGGGTGATGTGCTGCCAGGGTTTGGTGCGGGTGAGAACCCTGGCACCTGAGTTTTGAACATACTTGGAACCCCGGATACTTTAGCTTGGAACCCCGGACAGGACCCCGTTGCAGTAGTCCAGGCGGGAGGTGACGGAGGCATGGATGAGGGTCTCAGCATCACATCACTACATCACATCACTACCAACACATCACTACATCACATCACTATCATCACATCACTACATCACATCACATCACTACCATCACATCACTACATCACATCACTACCATCACATCACTACATCACATCACTACCATCACATCACTACATCACATCACTACATCACATCACTACATCACATCACTACCATCACATCACTACATCACATCACTACCAACACATCACTACATCACATCACTATAATCACATCACTACATCACATCACTATCATCACATCACTACATCACATCACATCACTACCATCACATCACTACATCACATCACTACCATCACATCACTACATCACATCACTACCATCACATCACTACATCACATCACTACCATCACATCACTACATCACATCACTACATCACATCACTACCATCACATCACTACATCACATTACTACATCACATCACTACCAACACATCACTATCATCACATCACTACATCACATTACTACCATCACATCACTACCATCACATCACTATCATCACATCACTACATCACATCACATCACATCACTACCATCACATCACTACATCACATCACTACCATCACATCACTACATCACATCACTATCATCACATCACTACATCACATCACTACCATCACATCACTACATCACATTACTATCATCACATCACTACATCACATCACATCACTACCATCACATCACTATCATCACATCACTACCATCACATGACATCACTATCATCACATCAGTACAATCACATGACATCACTATCATCACATCACTACTTTAAACAAAATGGAAAGGACACTTTAAAGGAATGAGAAAAATAAAGGTCACTTTAAGGAAATAACCGATGTGGTTCTTTTATAGTATAGTTTAGATATAGCAAGTATAGCATAGGGATATAGAGTAAAAACTGTATATTGTATAGTAGTGTACATAGGACTCAGTGCCTTAAATCCATAGCTAACAATCTCAGGAATTTTGCATGTCTATTTTATCATGCCCTTTTTATGTCTATTTTATTACCTGTTTTTTTTATTTCTATTTTATTATTAGTATTATCGCACAATCGAAGCGGGCATGGCCACCCACATTTCACTGTATGCCCTGGTATGTATGTGACAAATAAAACTCTTGAATCTTGAATCTTACCATCACATCACGTCACTACCATAACATCACTACCATAACATCACATCACTACCATCCCATCACTATCATCACATCACTATCATCACGTCACTATCATCACATCACTATCATCACATCACTATCATCACATCACTACCATCACATCACTATCATCACATCACTATCATCACATCACTACCATCACATCACTATCATCACATCACTATCATCACATCACTACCATCACATCACTATCATCACATCACTATCATCACATCACTACCATCACATCACATCACTACCATCACATCACTATCATCACATCACTATCATCACATCACTACCATCACATCACTATCATCACATCACTATCATCACATCACTACCATCACATGACATCACTACCATCACATCATGTCATATCACTACCATCACATCACACAACGTTCAGAGCTTTGTTCATAAAAAGGAACGAATCTCCGAACCCTAAGAAATGGCATTCGGGCCAGCCCTACCACCATCACATCACACTACCATCACATCACATCACTACCATCACATCACATTACTGTCATCACATCATGTCACATCACTACCTTCACATCACATCACTCACTACACATAGGGATGCTACCATGGTCATTCTTTTTTTATGTTCTTTCTTTCTTCTTATTTTTTTTTTTTTTTTTTTTTTTTATGTATATATGTATATATATATATTTTTTTTACTGCCAATACAGATTCTGATTCCTAGAACTGTGTTAGCCAATACTGAGCCAATTCACAGAACAGTATAAACTTAAACCATTCGTGCTGTGGTCATTGGACTAAAATTATTATTGTAAACAACTCCCTTTTGTTTATATTGCAAAGTACATTTTCGCTGTTTTCTTTGCTCCCACATTATTTATATTCCATCCATGTTAAGTTTCACTTTCAGTTTGGCAAAGTTGT